>NC_082391.1:20296422-20358922 GCF_031168955.1 Gadus macrocephalus | reverse complement strand
ATGATAGCATAGAAAGTACTCTGAACTCAAATCCGACATCCCCTTAACCCATCTGTACTGTTCTCCCTTTGTTCGTTGAGTGAGATGTCCTCCACCTTTCAGCTTCAGCAACGAATAGCAGTCGCACACCATTTGGCCCACACGAAACACTAAAACTGTTTGTGTTTCTGTGTGAACATTACCATAATGGCATTTGTGTTTAGCGATTTAATCACTATCAGGCGCTCGGCTGATAATTCAAGAGTTTGCCAAGAGAGAGGACACCACCGAACTATGAGCTGCAGCGATCGGCATCATGCCGGCTCGCGGCTCATTAGCCAGAGCTCTGTTCTCTCTGACTCACATCTTCCAGGGACTCCACTTCCCAGCAGGAGCAGTGACTGGGATAAATAAGGAATAATCAACGGATTTCCCCCGCTGTGAGTCGACCCAAATACGGAGCTCCATGCCATCGAGGTAGCCCCACGTGTGGTGCTGAAGCCCTGTAGCGAACCCAACGGCTCCCCTGCATCACAGCGTACGGGCGGAGATCCGAATGAGAGTGATTAGTAATGCATGACAGTAACGGTTTGGGACAGAGATTAGTGATTGTGTGTGTCGTATCGTAACTCTGCAGTTCTAAGTTTTCAACTGTTGAATATTGCCACGCACACTTCCTTGCAGTTAATAAAAAAAGAAACTGCCTGGCCACTATCCAGATGATAATCCCTCAGATTGCCTCCAGGCCAGAGCTAGAGAGGAATATCGTGTTATTGTCAGGCAGTGCACAATTTGACACGGAGGCGTAGAGACCATGCTGGGGTCAATCATTATGCTTCTATTCCCCCCTCAGTTCTACACCTAAACCACCCGATCTTATTCCGTCACATGTTGCACATGACACGACCGAAGGAGGAGTTCAGTAGGCCTATTAAGCAAGCCTTACTTCTTATTATATGTTAAAAAAAAAGTGCTTTTAGAACTCAAAACGCAATAAGGTCGCCTGACCATGACACTTTGAAATCCGCCAGCAGAACCGGATCATCCTGCCTGGCTGGAGTCCAGCACATTCCCTTCTGCGGGGGGTCCTGGGGCGACAGCGATACGCACGCACCGCTAGGGTCCATCCGTTACGTCCCGACCTTGACCGCACTGCTCCCTGCTGGGACGCCCCGGGGACAGACAGACAGAGGGAGTGACTGATGTCGCTGCTGGTGTAGCCACCTCCTCCTCCAACCGTGCCCGCCGCAGCCCGCCGTATCCCACTGCAGCGTCTACGGACTCCTGTCTCGCATCTCCCCTCGTTTTAATTATTCACACCACTCGACCACACTCTTATCAGCGATAACCCATCGGACCGAGCCCTCCCCCCCCCCCCCCACCCCCTCCCTCCCCCGCCCCCATAGCTTCCATTGCAACTGATCTGTCCTGCTCCTCCTCACCCCTATCTCTCTCTCTCCCTCTCCCTCCTGCTCCTCTATATCTAGCTGGGGACACGACACAATGATTCATCTGAAAGGGAAAAGGCCGCTAGGGTTGCACGCAAGCAAACATGTCATGAGAAATGGAGCCCAGATAACCTTCAGCTAGGTGGAGACGGCTGGGAAACGACCGGCGTCAACTCTGTGTTACGTCGTTGCGAGCAGTACCATTTTTTTCGTCGCCTTCCACTATGATTCCGGGTCTGACTGTCCGGCGTTGAAGACAGCATGCAGGGTAGATGGCTGTTTCAACCTTGGTAGCTCAGTAGTCATTTGTCACACAGTATAAGCCATATATTGTGAAACTGAATGAACGGAAACTTTGTGTTTCTTTGAATCAAGTTAAATTACAAAAAATTCCTCGACAAGTTAATGGTGCAAAGCAATTCCATTAATTATGTTTCCCGAGGCTAGTATCCTGTTTTAATTGTTTTAATAACAGGGGTGGGTTATAAACAGCAGCAGGCTATGTGTCTTCTTCCTGTTGAATCTGCCGTTGATGCAAGATGCAGTGAAGAACCGGCAATGGAAGTTCTTGGTCCGTACTTGGGTATGGGCAGAGGACGTAACAACTGTTTAAATCAATAAGCTCATTGATTTATGTCTGCGCTCATTCTTCAACATTAGATTGACTTTAAAAGTCACTAATTAGTTTACAAACCAATACACACTCGGTGTCACTATCTATCTCCTCTCACACACATACACACGCACACACTGCCTCGTTCATGCTCACTCATGCACACGCACACACATACACTAGACACACACAATACCTCATTCACACAGACCAACACGCGCACACACAAACCCATACACACACTACCTTGTTTGAATACACACAGACACACAAAAAGGTTCACACACACACACACGCACATACACACACAATCACACACACACACACACACACACACACACACACACACACACACACACACACACACACACACACACACACCATAGAGGCATTGGCTGTAATTTCTTGGTGACAGCTCCAGGACAGAGGAATGGGGGGGGGGGGGGGGGGGGGGGGAATCATCTGTCAGATTGACAGGCCGATGGTGGCTGTAGATGATGGGAGGTGTGGAGGTTTTCGGGAGGGGGGGGGAATTGGCGTTGATCGCGGCTCAGAGATAAAAATCAGTGAGAATCTGAGAGGCTAAGATGCTAATCTTCCACAGGAAGTCAGGCTATAGCGTTGCAGAGGAAACCACAGGAGAGCGACTGACCTTGTGGCGCTCTGCCTCTGCAGAACACAGGAAGTGGCTGCCTGCCTTCAAGAGTAGTAGCGTGTGTGCGTGTGCGTGTGTGTGTCTGGGTGTTATAGAATCTGGGTGGTGTGAGTATTTGAAATGCAAAGACTGCCTTGCATTGACGTCAAACTTTGTTGTTTTTCCGATGGTTATAAAGCAAAAAAATGTAATACGAGGTTTTCCCCAAATGTGTTTTTGCACTTGGGTTTGAGTCACCCATCTGATTCTGTATCTGGTCTCTCGTACCAAACCACATGTTTCCTTTGCGTGGAGCTACAGGGATGTGAGCAGCTCTGCTCCTCGTCACCATGCTCACTGAGTAACTGCTTTACACCTTATGTTCCCAGACACAAAACCCTCACACTTTAATCACCTCATTCATCACTTCCCTGTGTGGAATGCTCATGATAACATAATCCAGCACAGCAATTATCATATCATCAGTATTAATGACAATATTAATGTCAATCAATCTTCTTTTGTTTTTTTAAATTTTCTTTATATTTAGATGGATAGATAGTCTAAACAACTATATCGCCTCGATATAGTTGTTTAGACTATCTAAAAGACATTGCCTCGATATTATCGAGGCAAAGTTATTTTCAAAATGTTGGTTGGGTGGCAACAACGACAGATACCCAGGACAGACAGAAATCATTGTTGACCTTTCAAAAAGTCAAAGTGTTCGTATGTGTGTGGGTTCGTATGTGTATGTGTGTTCCTTCAAATGAACTGTGACTCCGGGTATGATAGCATACGACGCACACACGCGTGCGTGTGTATGCTATGAAGGTTTCAATCGATTTCATTTAAAGTTTACCCTTGAATGTAATATGTGTCATAAATAGAATCCAGGGGTGAAATATAAATGTCTGTATATGGGGATGGGATCTTATGAAAACCGTGAAGGTCTCAACGCTCTTTACACAGCAGAGAGAAAAGGTGGCAATGTCACAAAGTCATGGATAAAATTAGGAGCCACACAACGGGTCGTGTTGTCAAACTGGATTGAACCTGATTTACTGAACACAGAATATGAGCTTTTGATGCAGGGTGTAATGGGAGACAATCTGTAAGTCAATCTTTGCTGATCAGGAAAAAAAAGAAATATGCAGGGTTGACACTGAATAAAGTCTCTTATGCCTTACTTGGTAATATAAGCATATTATGGTTTTGAGGCACATAAAACAGAGGACATCCTTACGACTTGTAAGTAAAATATAAAAACCAACCCCAGATATTTGTATTTGTATTTATTTATTTATTTAAAGGACAGTGCACATTGATTAACATATATCATATATCAACATTTATATTTGTCTGCCCTCCACAAAAAAAACCCCGAACAATTCAGGGTTGTGTCGTCAATGCCTCTAAACACCAACTCACAGGAAGCGATGCTGGGTTTCAACGACGCACTAGGTGAGGAATTAAAGCTATAGACACCACAAGTGGTGACGTCTCAGAGTCTGTACTAGTTTTTACACGGTACTTGGTTCCACTGTGCAGTTTGATATTAATAAGGGGATCTTAGATACATGCAACTTAAAGAGGTAAGATCCCCTTCTCTCTCTCGCTCTTGTTTTTAAAAGTTTTGACCCCAAGTTCTCAACACAGGAATCTAAACTATTCTCCTATTTTCCAGCGTCTGTTATATGCTGTAACCCTGTTTGACATTTTTATGCTGCTGCCTCAGCCAGGTCATTCTTGGAAAAGAGAATTGTAATCTCAATGAGCCCATCCTAGTTTAACATAGGTAGAACAAAAAATATACAAACAATGAATATAGCACAAATGTATAATGTATTTTTTAGCAGTAATAGATATTTAAGGTAGGAAGGAAAAATAAATATATTATGATTAGGTGTTATTTAGTTAGCTCAACACTACTGTAGGCCTACTCTACTTTACTTATACGGGTTGAATTCAGTACTGGTTGCACTAAATTCCAGAGACAACTTAGAAAATAAGATACGATAAAAACAATTTAGGGAGAAATAAACAAAGTAAATGAAATAGTTGACTGCTCCAATCCATGCTTCTTTGAGTCTCGAGCCGAGTGCCGAATAGTCGACAGACCATGTTCCTTCTCTCTGTTTGAACCTCCCTGGTAGATGCAGGTGGCGGTGATATGACCATCCAGGTCTCCGCTGTGATCATGGTGAGTTATAGTGTTCATATTCACAAACAGAACCAAGCACATGCTGCGTTCTGTCGTGTGTGCGTGTGTGTGTGTGTGTGTGTGTGTGTGTGTGTGTGTGTGTGTGTGTGTGTGTGTGTGTGGGCGTGTGGGCGTGTGTGTGTGTGTGTGTGTGTGTGGGCGTGTGTGTGTGTGTGGGCGTGTGTGTGTGTGTGTCACAAAGAGCTTTCCTGTAATAGGCACCGATGCAAGAGCGATTTAACTCTATTTCTTGTGGGGGAATAAACTTCTTGGGGGACTTTCCCTCTCCCTTTGCTGCATAATTACCTGTGAAGAACACAAAAGGATCGTGCAGTGAAGAAATGGTTGCCAGTGTTGCTGCAAGTGAGGAAAACCTAAGAAAATACCTCTTTAAACAGGGTCTCAGCATGGGTCAGGTCGTTTCAGGAGAGAAAGTCCTGAATGTTTTCACGGAGGTTGGATAACTAAGCATAGGAGGTAATTTGATGCACAGCATGTCAAATCAAATCTACCACTGTTGTTTCTCAATGGCAGAGCTCTGGACCTTTGGTTACAATTTCTATATAATCAACTATAGCTATGGAGCTATTGCAGGATTGATTAGCGTCCTGGCAGGTATTGGGGTAGGAGCCTAGGGAACATTGGTAAATAACACAGTTCAGTTTGATACAGAAGTATGACAGATGTGCGACTGCTTTCGGTGAGTTGCAGAAACAACGACGGCATAGTTGGGTGGACACAATGCCACGTACCAATTGCTGATGGCGGTCGTTTTAACAAAGTTTGTGAGCATGAATATGAACGCAGAGCATGCTCTGCTTGCTACTGGCCTAGCTCACTAATCAATGTTCTCTGCTGTTCAATTTGAAACTGTGTACACAAAATAACCAACCGTGAAACTGAAATTTGCGTGAAGGCGAGAGCTGAATTCAGTGCTTTGAGGTCTGGTCTGATCCTAACTTAAGCCGGATCTTATAGCACTATTGTGATTAAGGGTTGTACATAAATATCTAGATATGACTCGATTTGTTGGTCTTTGAATTTTTGGGGAGATTTGTTCAGATTTCTACATGATTTACCTTTAGGGCATTTAGCAGACGCTTTTATCCAAAGCGACATTATAATAATTACATTTGTGAGAAGAAAGAGAAACTACAACATAGATCGCTGTCGGTACAGTAATATAAATAAGTGCCAAGCACTTACAATTGCTAAGTTAACCCATTTCCCGTATACTACAAATATAGCTACTATTGTACTACTTTTAAGGTGTCAGGAAGTGTGGAAGAGGGGTGTAGGAGAGAAAGGAACGATAAGGGGCAGTGGGGGGGTAGAGGGAGAGGCTGCAGAGTCCAGATGAACTTGTGGAAGCTGGTGAGCGACTCTGTGGTACTGGAACTTGTCCTCCATTGCCATGCCAAAACAGAGAAGAGTTGAAACTGTGGTTCGATGACATCAACAGTATATTAAGGCCCAATCCCATTTCTACCCCTTAGCCCTTCCCCTTACCCCTCCCCCTTGTTTTGAAGGGGTAAGGGGAAGGGGGAAGGGGAAGGGGTAAGGGGTAGAAATGGGATTGGGCCTAACTGACTGTGCTTACCAAGTTTCACAGTAGATTTTCAGCAGGTCCACCAATAAAAATGAAACGACCACGACTACATAGCACTCTGCAGTGTTATTTTGTAACTTTCTATTCTTTGTAACAACCCCAACTTGGTTGTAGTCTTTGATAGATGTCAGCATGACTTGTGAGATGACTTTGGTGGTTTTCAACATGCCCGCCATAGGAGGGAAGAACCAGAGGCACGGGGAGCAGGCAGAAGCTGACGCTCTGCAGAGCCACGGAGGAGCCCAAATACCTGGAGACGGATGGCTGGGAGGGGAACTCAGACAGCATGAATCACCTGTCAGCCAGGTCTACAAGCGTCGTCAGAAACAATGACGGTAGGAACAAGTGGAACGCCTTGGAATGTCTTCTCTCACTTCAAGTCTTTCGGCAGATGCTTGCATTCGAAGCAACAGTTAACAGATACGTGTCATTTAGAGGCCGAAGGGCCTTTTAGCCTCTTAGCTGATATGGTGAATGGTCTGCATTTATATAGCGCTTTTATCCAAAGCGCTTTACAATAGTGCCTGACATCCATTTATGCACACATTCACACACCAATGGCGGAGTCACTAATGCCAGGCGACAGCCAGCTCGTCGGGAACAGTTAGGGTTAGGTGCCTTGCTCAGGGACACCTCAACACTAAGCTAGGAGGAGCCGGGGATCGCTCTACCTCCCGAGCTAATGCAGCCCCTGATATATGCATGTAGGTCAAACACACGAAAATGCAGATGCATGTCGTTTGAACACAGTACTGTCTGCCTGGGGGTCAACCCCCTGAGCCACACTACGCTAGATCCATCCCCCCACGTAAATAACACCACGTGCATCATTTGGTGGAGGCTTGAATCTAAACATTATATGATACCCTGAGTGCTTACAGTCTGAGCTACAGAGGACCACAGTAGAGAGAAACAAAGATAAACAATTGAATACATCATTAAAATACAATTTATTCATCTTTGTGTGCATATAACAATAACCTGTCTCAAAAAGGCAAAAACAAGAGAAACCTATCAAACCCTGGGAGAGATAAAAAGTGTCTAAAAAGCCCACATCCTCAACGGGGCGGGGCGACCACGCCGGTCCCCCCCACGACCCTTCAATGAACCGAGCTTGAATGAATAGTTATACTGTCCCGGTTTGAAAGAAAGTTTCCAAACTGAAAATCAAGAGCAGGCCAGCTAATGAGCGGAAAGATGGCAACAACAGAAAAAAAACCAGTGCAGAAGACAGCAGCTGTGCTGGGAGCGATGATGAGTAGGCTACAAGCAGCGACCGCATGTCTTGAGCGTCCCCATGCTGGGGGAGCAGACCGTCCCCCCGCGGGGCTCCGGGGACGACCGCTGCCGGGGTCACAGTGTGAGGGACACAAAGCAGGATGCAGCCAGGAGGTGCAGAGGCAGGTAGGCCAGCATGGAGGAGCGAGTCCAGAGTCCAGTCAGTCAGCAGCCGTTCGGTTGGTCAGTCCGTCAGTGCTTGAAGCCTCAAGGTATTGCAGCCACTTCAGTTTAGAAATGAGGTGAATGAAGGGTCCCCACAACATGAAAGGTTCCATTACTAACAAGCCATGATTTAGACCAGAAGGAATAATACAATTATTGAATGTAGTTATTTTTCACATATTGCCACCAAAAACCTTTATTTGAGCTGACTTCTGGTATAAGGCTGTATTACATAGTCATGACACATCCCTGCTGTTAAACTGACAGGTATTTCAACCGATCACATTGCTCTTGAGTCATCTGTAATTCATTCAATGATTGACAGGCTTTTGTTTTTTACAGATTCAATTATCAAGACTTGCAAGCTTGCTGTCAATTAAGCTCCACCTTAGCAATTGAAATATTGTCCCGCCCCAACTGAAAAATTGTCATCCGACCTCTTTTGGATAGGGTCTTTCAACATTTTGAAAGACATATTTAAACTAGCAGACCCCCTCAATATCAAAGCAGGGAACTCCAAACCAACCCTAATACCTCCACACTTCAGCCAAGCTTATACTCCACCAGGAACATTGGTAGCCATGAAGATACTCATTCATTCATCATCCTTGGAACCCCTGGAAGCGTTTCCCCAATCACCACGAGTCCCAAGCCTGATCAACGTTTGCGTCTTCTCCTTCACATAGTGCGTGGTCTGCAGATACTAGAGGAGTTGAACGCGAGGATTATGCAATCGTCCCGTGGAGTTGTGTTTAACCCTCTGGTGAATCCCCACGCAGCCCCGGCTGTGAACAGAGACCTCAAGCCAGGCAGGAGGGACGCCTCGTTGGGTCATATGGAGGAAGGTAGATATTCATTTCTGTTGCACTCATCGGGTATGTTGTGTGCCAATGTGTTCTCTTGACAGACTGCTATCTCTTTTTAGTCCAAACGTTGAACTTGTGTTTGTTTTACAGTCAAGCACACGCTGCCTGAGGAGCAAAAGGAGCAGGTAAACATACAACATGTGATATCAATATTTACATTAATATTTAGGGCATTTAGCAGACGCTTTTATCCCAAGCGACTTACAATAAGTACATTTGTCAGAAGAAGGAGAAACAGTATTTCGCTGTCGGTACAGTCAGGATGTTCATCGAAACAATTTCCAAGCACTGTTGTTAGGTTGTTAGGTTTAAATTGTTAGGTTAAACCATTAAACCTACAAAACAAAGCTAGCATAGCTAGGATGCTCACAATGTTTTAAGTGCAAGGACCCTTACTGTATTTTGCAAAAGATATATGCCTGGAGGTTTGCTTGTGTGCGTGCACGTGTGTGTGTGTGCATGTGTGTGTTTGCACGTGTGTGTGTGTGTGTGTGTGTGTGTGTGTGTGTGTGTGTGCGTTTGTGTGTGTGTTCATGTGTGTGATGTCTGTGTGGGGGAGGCATCGTGAATGTATATAATGTGGGTTGCATGTTCCCAGTTAAGCAAGTGTTTCCTCTCCACTCTTCTCTCCTACAGCTCATAGAGGTTCCACAAAGGTAACCCTGTCGGTCTACCTTACAAGAGTTTCCACCATGTTCTACCAACCGGTTTGGACCAGACTAAGGTTTTAGGCTATGGTCCGGTTCTTCTCATCCAGGTCCTCTGGATCCATGCTACCCAAGGACCTGGTTCACCACATCGCTGCACTGAATCTTCACAGAGCCTCCAGGCGACGGTAACGTTTCCGTCCTTTATCCCTTGGCTGAGTTCATATATTACTTCCCCGCATTTTTCAGTTCAGGACAGATTACATGGCTTTACATTTCTCCAAATACCACCTGTTTTTAGCTGCACCAAGTCTGCCATCTGCTGGTCGGTCGTTGTTGTGACTGGTTGTTTTCTATTTCAGATCATCAAACGCACCAAGAGGGGTAAGTAGTTAAACAAACAGCCTTCGCAGAATTTACATACATTTGTTGGTGATATCTCTGGACAGTAAATACCAGATTATCATGAAGAAAATGCACTTCCCAAAATGTAATCAGCTTAGAATGTTGCTACAATTATAAATAAAAAAGTATTTTAATTTAAAGCATCCTCATTTCAAGTATCATAAAATTATATTAATTTGTATCAAAATATATATATCTATTTAATAGTAGCATTATTTGGGGATTTTGTTTCTCTGAAGCTACTTAAAATCAAGCTGCTTCAAATACAAATATGAAAACATTAAAATGATAACAACAAAATATTGTATTTTGAGAAAAATGATATATATATATTTTATATATATATATATATATATTAAAAGATTATAGACACATAACATTTTTAAGCCTGTTTAAGCATAAATCTAAGCCCCTATAGCTATCTTAAGATGTGTTAAGTGTTCTACTATCACCTCATACCTTTCTGGGGTATCGTCGGCACCCCCAGACCAATACAAAATTGTCAGGGCCTGTCCTTATTTTCAGTAGGCCTATAATAATCAGTATTTTTTTAAATAATAAAGTAATAGCATATGGTTATCCCTGCTCATAACCTATGTATTATTGCCCTGTTTTCTCAGCTCCTTCACGGAGATGAATGGTATTCCGGTGCGTGTGACAGAGCCGAGGCAGAGCATGCCCTCCACCTCATGAACAAGGTCTTATATCAGTTAAACCCATTAAGTTAACGGGGACCTATTATGCTTTTTCGACTTTTATGACCTATAAACGTTGTTATAATGATTGATAGTCATGTTTAACCATACTAAAGTGTCAAATAATGACGTACATGCATTTCAACGTATTCCCTGCCGACAGTCTGGGGTGGCTGTGCAGAGCGCTAAACACTCGGGACAACGTTTGCGATTCACTTGTTCACATTCCCGGGAAGTCATCTACGTAGAGGCACTCCTGCCCTGCCGCGCCCCCATATGCCTGGTCAAATCTGCCCGCGGGCGCGTTTCAAGGAAGGTAACCAATCGCAACAGAGTTGGGTTGGCAGGAGGGGGGCGAGGGGGCGGAGAAGGACGAAACCGAGCGTTGACAGAGAATGCTGAAAGCGCCCAGATGAGAGGAAGAGTTTCCCGAAAATCTACATCGTTTTTTGTGTACGGTTAAACATGACTGTCAATCATTATAACAACGTTTATAGGTCATAAAAGTCGAAAAAGCATAATAGGTCCCCTTTAAACACATCAGGCCATAGATCTGGTCCACTTCAAAATGCCTGGTATTCATGAAGATGACCTGTGTTAGGATGGGGCGTTTCTGGTGAGGGACTGCTCCGGGGGCACCCACAGTGCACCGTTTGTCCTGGCTGTGTACCATGAGAAGAAAGTCTACAACATCAAAATACGGTTTATTGAACACAAAAACAAGTACGCCCTGGGAACAGGAAAAAGGGAAAACGACGTGAGTAATAATGAAAACATATAAATATGTTATATTAACCCTATTACTAACCCTAACCTTATTATTAACACTAACCCTCTTACTAACCCTGACCTTATTACTAACCCTAACCTTATTATGAAAACTAATATTAATAACTCTAACCCTATCCCTACCTTATTACTGACAGTAACCCTGTCTCTAGCCCTAACCTTATTAACACTAACCCTATTAAGAACGCTTACCTTATTAATAACCCTAACCTTATTACTGACAGTAACCCTGTCTCTAGCCCTAACCTTATTTCTAACCCTATAACTAACCCTAACCTTATTTCTGACACTAACCCTACTAACCCTAATCATAATTCTTGTCTCATGTCTCAGACTTTGGTTGTAGTTTAAAGGTGTGAATGTTGTAGACTTGGGGGGGGGGGGGGGGGGGGCTGTCATGGGACTGTGGGCAGCCAGCTCAGTTACGCCCGATACTGGTGGCTGGGCCCTGGGATTATCCCCATACAAGGTCCTCCTTGGTTTTACTGGAAGCTGGACTCCAGGGGCACTGGTCCTTTCTCACATTCTAACCCTAAAACCCCTTCCCAAACCCTGAGACCAAAGCCAAACCCTAAAACCTAACTATTATTTGTGCTAATGCGCCAACACTAAAATCCAACCCTAACCCTAAGATTGACATTTTTCCTTTCAGATGTTCGACACTGTTGAAGACATCATCAAATTTCATTCCACTTTCCCGATAGTACTCATCAACTTGACTACACGAACAACCCAATCCCCACCCAACTGCATCTTAACAAACCTGATCACTAGAGAGGACATCAACAGGCTACTTCAATAGCACTGCCCTCTTGTGATTTATTTGTTCCTCACTATTGATGTATCAAGACCATAACTGTTGCATTCCATGTGCACCCTGTATGATTTCTGCTCATGCAATCTGTAAATAACTTATTACAATTTCCTTACTTACAAGTCTTGTTCCCACCCGATACGTTCCTTTCATTTTTGTAAGGTTCAGTCCCACTATTATTTACTATTTAGGTAGCCTCTTATATGTGAAATATGCTGAATCAAAATAATAAAATCAGACGTATTTTGATGAGGTCTGGAAGTACAATGGGGTCGTTTTCACCACCATTGCCCGTGAAAATCGATCTGATGTTACTCAGGCAGAAATCTTGTTCACGTTCATGTATTCAAGTTTAATTCACGTTATGTTTAGTCACGTTATGTCATTTCATTCTAATGAAATTGCAGCATATAACATAACCTCCACTTTGTAACTTAGCATTAGATGAGTCGACTACCCAAACAACTCTAGATAATGTTATTTGGGAAATTCCATCATGGGGTAGCCAAGCCCTGTTATTCAAGGTCAAATCAATACAAAACATTACTTTATCAGCACATTGAAAGTTGTTGTTACTTACACGTTACAATATTTCCCACGTCGTTTGATTCTATTTGTAGGCTCCTGGTCGCTGAGGAGGGGTAGAAAGTGTAATTCTTTTGTTGAAGAAATGGATATTGGATACTCGATATTCACCAGATATTCCAGCTCTGAATCACAGAATCATGCGGTAAAGATGTGATAAGAGTCCCGTCTGTCCAGCGGTGTGTACCTGCCCAGGAGGCGGAAGGGCAGAAGCACTCCACTCCTACAATAAAAACATACTCTTACCTAAACAGTACCCTAACTAACTAGGCAATTTAACCAGAAATGTCTAATGTTCCAAAAAATTTCCCATTGGATTTAAATCAAAGCTTAGAAGTGTTTCCCCACAAGCTCTCCCTGCAGGGAATAGCCAACAACAATCCTTCATCCCGTGAGTGTTTATATTCAGAGTGACATTGAGAGGACTGGCTATTCACCAGTGTTAATTTTGTCAGCTATTTTAGATTTAGTCTTAGTCTTAGTCTTTTGACGAAAATGCTTAGTATATTTAGTCACATTTTAGTCATTGTTTTCCTTTGTAGTTTTAGTCTAGTTTTAGTCGACGAAAAGTCCTTACATTTTTGTCAACTTTTAGTCATTACTTTTAGTCAAAATGTTTTCTCTTTTTAAACTAGTTCAATTAGGCTAACTCTATATAGGCTATATGGACACCTGTTTAGTTGTTCCACTCAAATAGAGTACTAAAGTGAAAACGTTACGTTGTCCTGGCAACCGGATTTTCAGTTCTAAACAACCAAACGAGAGATGGCGTTCTCCATTGCTTCCATGTGTTGTTTCTTTCAGAATTAAAATAAATCAATTTCAAGAGGTGAAAATCACTACCAATCGAAAAATGTCGAGGCGTTCATGTATTCCCCTGGGGTATGAAAAGGAAAAGTTTGTAAACGTTAGTTTAGTTTCGTTTTTTTATTTTTATATGAAGACAATCTATTCTCAATATTACTTACATCATTGGTAAAGCAATCTCAGAAATCAATTCGCAAAAAGATTGTTCCTTTTCTATAAAAGGTTCGTGTGGCATAGGATTTCCCTTTGTTAATTTGGTTTGTGTAGAACCGAAAATCTGTTGCTCTCGAAACGTGACGTCACACTTTAGTACTCTTGTCTGTTCAGCCTTCAAAACGATAGCTGGTAAATTGTGAAAAATGCATTAAACTGTAATCAGAAAACGCGGTTATATGCTATAAACCCTATAGTATCTTGGGTATAAAGGCTTGGACGAATTTCAAAGTCCACCTTATGTTGAAGTATAGACCGTGGCGATTCCCATTGAAACGAATGGCGCGGTGATTTTCTTCAAAACGAGAGCCGGTAAATTATGAAAAATGAATTAAACTGTAATCAGACAACGCGGTTATATGCTATAGACCCTAGTATCTGTGGAATAAAAGCTGGGAAGAATTTCGAATCATGTACAATGCATAACGTTAGCTCATAGCTGAGTGGACCATACCTCCCGTTGCCAAGTCGTAGCTAAGGTCCGTTCTATTTACTGGAGGAGTGAACAGTTGCATAAGAACCTTACGGGAGTGTACTGATTGGAAAATATCGTGCATTTTGAATGCCCAAATAGCACACCAATAACATTTTCGTCCTGTCTCGTCTCGTCAACGAAAACAAAATGACATTTCGTCATCGTTTTTATTATCACAGATCTATTTTTAGCTCGTCAACGTCTCGTCTTAGTCACGGAAAAAAGGTCGTTGACGAACATTTTTCGTCATATTTTTCGTTAACGAAATTAACACTGCTATTCACGGACGGGCCATTGTCAGTGATGTGATGGGGAGAAAGATAGAGAAAATTCTGGTGTTTTGCCGAGCTCTGTATGAATTTGGTTTCCGTCAATTGATGGGAAACACTATAGTGATAGATGGCGTCTTTATCGCAAACGGATACAAAAGTTAAATAACCCGCCCAAGTAAATTAATGTGTGTGGGAACACTACATAAGCTGGGTGGCTGGCATGAGCCATTTGTCAAAGAAGCCCACGTAGTAAGCTAGCTCGTAATTGAAATAGCATATATTGTAAATGGATAGCGCTTTTCTAACCAGTGGCCACTCAAAGCATTACAATATTGCCAAACATTCACCCACTCATGCAAACATATACACACCGACGGCGATGAAAACCATGCAAGGCGACAGCTAGCTTGTCGGGAGCAGTTAGGGTGAGGTGCCTTGCCCAGGGACACCTTGACACATTACTTGCCGCATAATAATAAATAAGGTCTCTACCGGATTACTGTTTTTGTGTGTTTCCCCGGAAGTTAGGGGATAACAGGGTTATGACGTAGTTGTCGTGCGACCAAATGTAATGGATCTTATGGTGCGTTCACATCCCTGGAAATTTTGGGTAAAACATTTTCGCGCCGTCGGAAAGTTCTCGTGGACGACATCTCACGACGCTCTTCTGATTCTACTTCCGTTCGGCAACTGGGGCAATTTGGATATCAGAATAGCCCAGTTGGTGACGTATGGTTTACTAGTGACGCACATGAACATGGCGGAACATGACGGTTACAACATGACGTTGTAACCGTCAGTGGAATCGACTTTGCTCAGTTTTAAACGTTGTGTACTGGTAAACAAGCTCTAGATAAGGGTTAGGGTAAGTGTTGCCTTCCATACAGTTGCAATACCGTATTTGCTTGTCATAAATAAAAGCAAAAGGATAAAAAAAAAAAGGATAGTAGGCATCAAGGAAATAAAGGCATGCAAACTTTTAATGGATATAAAACCCCTGCTGTGGAGAACTTTTAGATTCCCAACGCAGTGCACATAAACGGTCGCTGTAGGGAACGCACGTAAGCGTGAGCGTCATCACTGGTGAGCCGTCTCGTTATCACCAGGACGATGAACGCGCCTTAAAGCGTTATACAAACCACAGATTTCTCTGGGTTTAAACATTGTGGGAAACAGTTTGGATTATGTAAGAGCACAACTCAACCAAATAAAAAACATAGATCTAGTTGTTGACTGCGGATATGTTACATTTTATCCAAAGGGACTTCAATGATTTCAAATAAAGGTCATCCTTAATGACAAGGTAGGGGTTAAGCTTCTTGCTCAAGGTAGATCTACGTTGTGAACACAGAACCTTTCAGCTGGAGGCGGGACATTTACCGCTACATGGATCATGTTCTTTTCGGAAACTTATTTTAGTAACAGTGATAAAATGGCATAGATTACTATCTTGACTATCATATTAGGCATTACCAAGAAAAAGAAAACATGGGTGGTAGGGAAGTAGATTTGTGTCTTTATGCAAAACGTTTTGCATTGCAAAAGCATAATTTACTTAATGTCTCCGTAAAGACGGATTCATTGCGAAACGCATCGAGCTGTAGAAACGCTGTGATATACAAGGCGCTGGTTCTCCAGAGAAAAAAGTGGAGCGCATCAAGCCTGCACACATACAGCCTGCGCGCTGTATACAAACATTCAGTCATGAGGAGATTCAACCTTTAAAATTGAGCAGAAATACTTTTTAATGTACAGTTAGTAATTAAATGTATTAAGGGGCTGTATTTAAAGCTACAAAAAGAATACAAATAAAACAATTAATTAAAAATTCAACGCAACTCTGACGTCGCCCAGCTGGGTAGGGCAATTAGGTCATTGTTTGCGTTTCAGGCGTCCACACGAATCCTAACATGAAACCGCATAGGTCCAGATATATTTGAAACCACCCTGGGACATGGTTTCAGAAAAGTGTGGTTTCGAGCAACGGATCCGCCGGCTCCATCTGGACGGTCGGCTGGAACGCACAAGACTAACGCCCCGTGCCCACTACCTCCGTCCGTTGACTGATCCCCATTGACTTTGAATGGGGACGGACGCGCAATGCATTGTGGATCCGTCCGTTCCGTTGGAGCCTTCGGAGGTAGTGGGCACGAGGCGTTATAAGGTTTCACCAAAGAATCGGCTCCGTGTGGATGGGGCCTAGGGCTTGTTCACACTACCTCCTTCCTTCGACGGATCACATTGACTTTGCATAGGGGGCTCGTGAAATGCATTGTGGGTCCGTCCGTCCATAGAGCTCGTAAGTCCGCCTCTTCCGGGAGACCCCCATGGGACCTCTGGGCTAGGAAAATTAGAATGGGTTTCAGTAATTATTTTCTGGTCTCATTCTTTATATGCCCTGGATTACACATATGTTGATTGTGGAATTAAATTATAATTTTTCATGCAAAGAAAACAAAAGAAAATTGCGAAGAAGTTTGATGATAGGTTTTGTGTGAGGCCGCTTTGTGAACTAAAGCCTCTTGCTGCTCTCGACGCGAATGATATACATGTCACCACCACTCTGGTACAGACATGGCGATCTCTCTGCTCCACCTCACCGCTTTTTCCCAAGGGGAGGATAACAGCATCTAAAGAGATGAAAACCATTATAAGTCGCGGCATGTGTAGATTTTCCGTTATGCAGATGGGGAGATTGACGGTCTTGTCCACGCCAGTCGCAGGGAGCGTGGGTACAATGAGGAAGATGCACTCTTTTTTCTCTTAAGTGCCGGTAAGGAAAGGTTCTGAAAGACGGCATACCCATGTAGCTAATTACTAAGGAATAAAATGTATACAAAATCTGTCTGGCACGTTTTATGAAGAAAACGTTCCCAAAAAGCATCGGACATCTGACCCACTATGTTCTGCTCCATGTATCCAATGTTGACAACATGACATGACATGGCTAAGCTATCAACATAAACAAGAGGAGCTAGGAAAGGAAGTTAACTGCGTGTTTAAGTTCAGAAGGGGCAAACGTGTGGCAACACTGTCGTTTTTTATTGGTCGTCATGAAAAAAAACATAAAGGGTAACACTGTTGTCTTTGTCAAATAAAATATAAGGGGTAACACTGTTGTTTTTTATTGGTCATCATGAAAAAAAACATAAGGGGTAACACTCGTTTTTTATCGGTCGTCATGAAAAAAAACATAAGGGGTAACACTGTCGTTTTTTATCGGTCATCATGAAAAAAAACATAAGGGGTAACACTGTCGTTTTTTATCGGCCGTCATGAAAAAAAACATAAGGGGTAAAACTGACGTTTTTTATCGGTCGTCATGAAAAAAAACATAAGGGGTAACACTGTCGTTTTTTATCGATCGTCATGAAAAAAAACATAAGGGGTAACACTGTCGTTTTTTATTGGTCGTCATGAAAAAAAACATAAGGGGTAACACTGTCGTTTTTTATTGGTCGTCATGAAAAAAAACATATGGGGTAACACTCGTTTTTTATCGATCGTCATGAAAAAAAACATAAGGGGTAACACTCATTTTTTATTGGTCGTCATGAAAAAAACATAAGGGGTAACACTGTCGTTTTTTATTGGTCGTCATGAAAAAAAACATAAGGGGTAACACTGTTGTTTTTTATTGGTCGTCAAGAAAAAAAACAAGGGAAATAATAGAAATACAAACATACATTAAAATGTCATGTGTATCCTCTTTATTGATGATTGATTATTGTGAAATGTCATCGCCTCAGTGGTGCAGTGGAGTGCACTCTGCCTAAACCCCTGGAGACCGGGGTTCAAGTCCGGTTAATGTCCTCTGTTGGAAGACTTTATAATTCGCATCTCATGCGAATTATAAAGTCAAGTACAACCATTGTGTTGCCTTTTTTCTGTGTCTTTCTGGTGCATTGATAAGTTCGGTGCTTATCACTCTAAACAGCTCAGGTTCAGTACCCCGAAAAAACATAGACAAGCGTACTATTGTTGTTTTTTATTGGTCAACATGGAAAAATCATGGGGGGAAACTCTGTCGTTTTTTATCGGCCGTCATGAAAAAAAACATAAGGGGTAACACTGTCGTTTTTTATCGGTCGTCATGAAAAAAAACATAAGGGGTAACACTCGTTTTTTATCGGTCGTCATGAAAAAAACCATAAGGGGTAACACTGTCGTTTTTTATCGGTCGTCATGAAAAAAACATAAGGGGTAACACTGCCGTTTTTTATTGGTCGTCATGAAAAAAAACAAGGGTTTTTTATTGGTCGTCATGAAAAAAAACGTAAGGGGTAACACTGTCGTTTTTTATCGATCGTCATGAAAAAAAACATGAGGGGTAACACTGTCATTTTTTATTGGTCGTCATGAAAAAAAACATAAGGGGTAACACTGTCGTTTTTTATTGGTCGTCATGAAAAAAAACATAAGGGGTAACACTGTCGTTTTTTATCGGTCGTCATGAAAAAAAACATAAGGGGTAACACTGTCGTTTTTTATCGGCCGTCATGAAAAAAAACATAAGGGGTAAAACTGACGTTTTTTATCGGTCGTCATGAAAAAAAACATAAGGGGTAACACTGTCGTTTTTTATCGATCGTCATGAAAAAAAACATAAGGGGTAACACTGTCGTTTTTTATTGGTCGTCATGAAAAAAAACATAAGGGGTAACACTGTCGTTTTTTATTGGTCGTCATGAAAAAAAACATATGGGGTAACACTCGTTTTTTATCGATCGTCATGAAAAAAAACATAAGGGGTAACACTCATTTTTTATTGGTCGTCATGAAAAAAACATAAGGGGTAACACTGTCGTTTTTTATTGGTCGTCATGAAAAACAACATAAGGGGTAACACTGTTGTTTTTTATTGGTCGTCAAGAAAAAAAACATAAGGGAAATAATAGAAATACAAACATACATTAAAATGTCATGTGTATCCTCTTTATTGATGATTGATTATTGTGTAATGTCATCTCCTCAGTGGTGCAGTGGAGTGCACTCAGCCTAAACCCCTGGAGACCGGGGTTCAAGTCCGGTTGATGTCCTCTGTTGGAAGACTCTTATTTCCATCTCATGCGAATTATAAAGTCAAGTACAACCATTGTGTTGCCTTTTTTCTGTGTCTTCCTGGTGCATTGATAAGTTCGGTGCTTATCACTCTAAACAGCTCAGGTTCAGTACCCCGAAAAAACATAGACAAGCGTACTATTGTTGTTTTTTATTGGTCAACATGGAAAAAACATGGGGGGAAACTCTGTCGTTTTTTATCGGCCGTCATGAAAAAAAACATAAGGGGTAACACTGTCGTTTTTTATCGGTCGTCATGAAAAAAAACATAAGGGGTAACACTCGTTTTTTATCGGTTGTCATGAAAAAAAACATGGGGGGAAACTCTGTCGTTTTTTATCGGCCGTCATGAAAAAAAACATAAGGGGTAACACTGTCGTTTTTTATCGTTCGTCATGAAAAAAAACATAGGGGGTAACACCGTCGTTTTTTATCGGTCGTCATGAAAAAAAACATAAGGGGTAACACTGTCGTTTTTTATCGGTCGTCATGAAAAAAAACATAAGGGGTAACACTGTCGTTTTTTATCGATCGTCATGAAAAAAAACATAAGGGAAATAATAGAAATACAAACATACATTAAAATGTCATGTATATCCTCTTTATTGATGATTGATTATTGTGCAATGTCATCGCCTCAGTGGTGCAGTGGAGTGCACTCTGCCTACACCCCTGGAGACCGGGGTTCAAGTCCGGTTGATGTCCTCTGTTGGAAGACTCTTATCTCTATCTCATGCGAATTATAAAGTCAAGTACAACCATTGTGTTGCCTTTTTTCTGTGTCTTCCTGCTGCATTGATAAGTTCGGTGCTTATCACTCTAAACAGCTCAGGTTCGGTACCCCGCAAAAACGTAGACAAGGGTACAACTGTTGTTTTTTATTGGTCAACATGGAAAAAACATGAGGGGTAACTCTGTTGTTTTTTATCGGCCGTCATAAAAAAAAACATAAGGGGTAACACTGTCGTTTTTTATCGGCCGTCAGGAAAAAAAACAAGGGGTAACACTGTCGTTTTTTATCGGCCGTCATGAAAAAAAACATAAGGGGTAACACTGTCGTTTTTTATCGGTCGTCATGAAAAAAAACATAAGGGGTAACACTGTCGTTTTTTATCGGTCGTCATGAAAAAAAACATAAGGGGTAACACTGTTGTTTTTTATCGGTCGTCATGAAAAAAAACATAAGGGGTAACACTGTCGTTTTTTATCGGCCGTCAGGAAAAAAAATATAAGGGGTAACACTGTCGTTTTTCATTGGTCGTCATGAAAAAAAACATAAGGGGTAACACTGTTGTCTTTTATTTGTCGTCATGAAAAAAAACATAAGGGGTAACACTCGTTTTTTATCGGTCGTCATGAAAAAAAACATAAGGGGTAACACTGTTGTTTTTTATCGGTCGTCATGAAAAAAAACATAAGGGGTAACACTGTTGTTTTTTATCGGTCGTCATGAAAAAAAACATAAGGGGTAACACTGTTGTTTTTTATCGGTCGTCATGAAAAAAAACATAAGGGGTAACACTCGTTTTTTATTGGTCGTCATGAAAAAAAACATAAGGGGTAACACTGTTGTTTTTTATTGGTCGTCAAGAAAAAAAACATAAGGGAAATAATAGAAATACAAACATACATTAAAATGTCATGTATATCCTGTTTATTGATGATTGATTATAGTGCAATGTCATCGCCTCAGTGGTGCAGTGGGGTGCACTCTCTCTAAACCCCTGGAGACCGGGGTTCAAGTCCGGTTGATGTCCTCTGTTGGATGACTCTTATCTCTATTTCATGCGAATTATAAAGTCAAGTATAACCATTGTGTTGACCTTTTTCTGTGTCTTCCTGGTGCATTGATAAGTTCGGTGGTTAGCACCCAAAACAGCTCAGGTTCGGTACCCCGCAAAAACGTAGACAAGGGTACCACTGTTGTTTTTTATTGGTCAACATGGAAAAAACATGAGGGGTAACTCTGTTGTTTTTTATTTGTCGTCATGAAAAAAAACATAACGGGTAACACTGTCGTTTTTTATCGGTCGTCATGCAAAAAAACATAAGGGGTAACACTGTCGTTTTTTATCGGTCGTCATGAAAAAAAACATAAGGGGTAACACTGTCGTTTTTTATCGGTCGTCATGAAAAAAAACATAAGGGGTAACACTGTCGTTTTTTATCGGTCGTCATGAAAAAAAATATAAGGGGTAACACTCGTTTTTTATCGATCGTCATGAAAAAAAACATAAGGGGTAACACTGTCGTATTTTATCGATCGTCATGAAAAAAAACATAAGGGGTAACACTGTCGTTTTTTATCGGTCGTCATGAAAAAAAACATAAGGGGTAACACTGTTGTTTTTTATTGGTCGTCATGAAAAAAAACATAACGGGTAACACTGTCGTTTTTTATCGGTCGTCATGCAAAAAAACATAAGGGGTAACACTGTCGTTTTCTATCGGTCGTCATGAAAAAAAACATAAGGGGTAACACTGTCGTTTTTTATCGGTCGTCATGAAAAAAAACATAAGGGGTAACACTGTCGTTTTTTATCGGTCGTCATGAAAAAAAATATAAGGGGTAACACTCGTTTTTTATCGATCGTCATGGAAAAAAACATAAGGGGTAACACTGTCGTATTTTATCGATCGTCATGAAAAAAAACATAAGGGGTAACACTGTCGTTTTTTATCGGTCGTCATGAAAAAAAACATAAGGGGTAACACTGTTGTTTTTTATTGGTCGTCATGAAAAAAAACATAACGGGTAACACTGTCGTTTTTTATCGGTCGTCATGCAAAAAAACATAAGGGGTAACACTGTCGTTTTCTATCGGTCGTCATGAAAAAAAACATAAGGGGTAACACTGTCGTTTTTTATCGGTCGTCATGAAAAAAAACATAAGGGGTAACACTGTCGTTTTTTATCGGTCGTCATGAAAAAAAATATAAGGGGTAACACTCGTTTTTTATCGATCGTCATGAAAAAAAACATAAGGGGTAACACTGTCGTATTTTATCGATCGTCATGAAAAAAAACATAAGGGGTAACACTGTCGTTTTTTATCGGTCGTCATGAAAAAAAACATAAGGGGTAACACTGTTGTTTTTTATCGGTCGTCATGAAAAAAAACATAAGGGGTAACACTGTCGTTTTTTATTGGTCGTCATGAAAAAAAACATAAGGGGTAACACTGTTGTTTTTTATTGGTCGTCATGAAAAAAAACATAACACTGTCGTTTTTTATCGGTCGTCATGAAAAAAAACATAAGGGGTAACACTGTCGTTTTTTATTGGTCGTCATGAAAAAAAACATATGGGGTAACACTCGTTTTTTATCGATCGTCATGAAAAAAAACATAAGGGGTAACACTCATTTTTTATTGGTCGTCATGAAAAAAACATAAGGGGTAACACTCGTTTTTTATTGGTCGTCATGAAAAAAAACATAAGGGGTAACACTGTCGTTTTTTATCGGTCGTCATGAAAAAAAACATAAGGGGTAACACTGTTGTTTTTTATTGGTCGTCATGAAAAAAAACATAACGGGTAACACTGTCGTTTTTTATCGGTCGTCATGCAAAAAAACATAAGGGGTAACACTGTCGTTTTCTATCGGTCGTCATGAAAAAAAACATAAGGGGTAACACTGTCGTTTTTTATCGGTCGTCATGAAAAAAAACATAAGGGGTAACACTGTCGTTTTTTATCGGTCGTCATGAAAAAAAATATAAGGGGTAACACTCGTTTTTTATCGATCGTCATGAAAAAAAACATAAGGGGTAACACTGTCGTATTTTATCGATCGTCATGAAAAAAAACATAAGGGGTAACACTGTCGTTTTTTATCGGTCGTCATGAAAAAAAACATAAGGGGTAACACTGTTGTTTTTTATTGGTCGTCATGAAAAAAAACATAAGGGGTAACACTGTTGTTTTTTATCGGTCGTCATGAAAAAAAACATAAGGGGTAACACTGTCGTTTTTTATTGGTCGTCATGAAAAAAAACATAAGGGGTAACACTGTTGTTTTTTATTGGTCGTCAAGAAAAAAAACATAACACTGTCGTTTTTTATCGGTCGTCATGAAAAAAAACATAAGGGGTAACACTGTCGTTTTTTATTGGTCGTCATGAAAAAAAACATATGGGGTAACACTCGTTTTTTATCGATCGTCATGAAAAAAAACATAAGGGGTAACACTCATTTTTTATTGGTCGTCATGAAAAAAACATAAGGGGTAACACTGTCGTTTTTTATTGGTCGTCATGAAAAAAAACATAAGGGGTAACACTGTTGTTTTTTATTGGTCGTCAAGAAAAAAAACATAAGGGAAAAAATAGAAATACAAACATACATTAAAATGTCATGTGTATCCTCTTTATTGATGATTGATTATTGTGAAATGTCATCTCCTCAGTGGTGCAGTGGAGTGCACTCAGCCTAAACCCCTGGAGGCCGGGGTTCAAGTCCGGTTGATGTCCTCTGTTGGAAGACTCTTATTTCCATCTCATGCGAATTATAAAGTCAAGTACAACCATTGTGTTGCCTTTTTTCTGTGTCTTCCTGGTGCATTGATAAGTTCGGTGCTTATCACTCTAAACAGCTCAGGTTCAGTACCCCGAAAAAACATAGACAAGCGTACTATTGTTGTTTTTTATTGGTCAACATGGAAAAAACATGGGGGGAAACTCTGTCGTTTTTTATCGGCCGTCATGAAAAAAAACATAAGGGGTAACACTGTCGTTTTTTATCGGTCGTCATGAAAAAAAACATAAGGGGTAACACTCGTTTTTTATCGGTTGTCATGAAAAAAAACATGGGGGGAGACTGTCGTTTTTTATCGGCCGTCATGAAAAAAAACATAAGGGGTAACACTGTCGTTTTTTATCGGTCGTCATGAAAAAAAACATAAGGGGTAACACTCGTTTTTTATCGGTTGTCATGAAAAAAAACATAAGGGGTAACACTGTCGTTTTTTATCGGTCGTCATGAAAAAAAACATAAGGGGTAACACTGTCGTTTTTTATCGGTCGTCATGAAAAAAAACATAAGGGGTAACACTGTTGTTTTTTATCGGTCGTCATGAAAAAAAACAAAAGGGGTAACACTGTCGTTTTTTATCGGTCGTCATGAAAAAAAACATAAGGGGTAACACTGTCGTTTTTTATCGGTCGTCATGAAAAAAAACATAAGGGGTAACACCGTCGTTTTTTATCGGTCGTCATGAAAAAAAACATAAGGGGTAACACTGTCGTTTTTTATCGGTCGTCATGAAAAAAAACATAAGGGGTAACACTGTCGTTTTTTATCGATCGTCATGAAAAAAAACATAGGGGGTAACACTGTCGTTTTTTATTGGTCGTCATGAAAAAAACCATAAGGGAAATAATAGAAATACAAACATACATTAAAATGTCATGTATATCCTCTTTATTGATGATTGATTATTGTGCAATGTCATCGCCTCAGTGGTGCAGTGGAGTGCACTCTGCCTAAACCCCTGGAGACCGGGGTTCAAGTCCGGTTGATGTCCTCTGTTGGAAGACTCTTATCTCTATCTCATGCGAATTATAAAGTCAAGTACAACCATTGTGTTGCCTTTTTTCTGTGTCTTCCTGGTGCATTGATAAGTTCGGTGCTTATCACTCTAAACAGCTCAGGTTCGGTACCCCGCAAAAACGTAGACAAGGGTACAACTGTTGTTTTTTATTGGTCAACATGGAAAAAACATGAGGGGTAACTCTGTTGTTTTTTATCGGCCGTCATAAAAAAAAACATAAGGGGTAACACTGTCGTTTTTTATCGGCCGTCAGGAAAAAAAACAAGGGGTAACACTGTCGTTTTTTATTGGTCGTCATGAAAAAAAACATAAGGGGCAACACTGTTGTCTTTTATTTGTCGTCATGAAAAAAAACATAAGGGGTAACACTGTCGTTTTTTATCGGTCGTCATGAAAAAAAACATAAGGGGTAACACTGTTGTTTTTTATCGGTCGTCATGAAAAAAAACATAAGGGGTAACACTGTCGTTTTTTATCGGCCGTCAGGAAAAAAAATATAAGGGGTAACACTGTCGTTTTTCATTGGTCGTCATGAAAAAAAACATAAGGGGTAACACTGTTGTCTTTTATTTGTCGTCATGAAAAAAAACATAAGGGGTAACACTCGTTTTTTATCGGTCGTCATGAAAAAAAACATAAGGGGTAACACTGTTGTTTTTTATCGGTCGTCATGAAAAAAAACATAAGGGGTAACACTGTCGTTTTTTATCGGTCGTCATGAAAAAAAACATAAGGGGTAACACTGTCGTTTTTTATTGGTCGTCATGAAAAAAAACATAAGGGGTAACACTGTTGTTTTTTATTGGTCGTCAAGAAAAAAAACATAAGGGAAATAATAGAAATACAAACATACATTAAAATGTCATGCATATCCTCTTTATTGATGATTGATTATAGTGCAATGTCATCGCCTCAGTGGTGCAGTGGGGTGCACTCTGCCTAAACCCCTGGAGACCGGGGTTCAAGTCCGGTTGATGTCCTCTGTTGGAAGACTCATATCTCTATTTCATGCGAATTATAAAGTGAAGTATAACCATTGTGTTGACCTTTTTCTGGGTCTTCCTGGTGCATTGATAAGTTCGGTGGTTAGCACTCAAAACAGCTCAGGTTCGGTACCCCGCAAAAACGTAGACAAGGGTACCGCTGTTGTTTTTTATTGGTCAACATGGAAAAAACATGAGGGGTAACTCTGTTGTTTTTTATTTGTCGTCATGAAAAAAAACATAAGGGGTAACACTGTCGTTTTTTATCGGTCGTTGTAAAAAAACATAAGGGGTAACACTGTCGTTTTTTATTGGTCGTCATGAAAAAAAACATAAGGGGTTACACTGTCGTTTTTTATCGGTCGTCATGAAAAAAAAATAAGGGGTAACACTGTCGTTTTTTATCGATCGTCATGAAAAAAAACATAAGGGGTAACACTGTCGTTTTTTATCGATCGTCATGAAAAAAAACATAAGGGGTAACACTCGTTTTTTATCGGTCGTCATGAAAAAAAACATAAGGGGTAACACTGTCGTTTTCTATCAGTCGTCATGAAAAAAAACATAAGGGGTAACACTGTTGTTTTTGTCAAATGAAATATGAGGCATAACACTGTCATTTTTTATTGGTCGTCATGAAAAAAAACATAAGGGGTAACACTGTCGTTTTTTATTGGTCGTCATGAAAAAAAACATAAGGGGTAACACTGTTGTTTTTTATTGGTCGTCAAGAAAAAAAACATAAGGGAAATAATAGAAATACAAACATACATTAAAATGTCATGTATATCCTCTTTATTGATGATTGATTATTGTGCAATGTCATTGCCTCAGTGGTGCAGTGGAGTGCACTCTGCCTAAACCCCTGGAGACCGGGGTTCAAGTCCGGTTGACGTCCTCTGTTGGACTCATATCTCTATCTCATGCGAATTATAAAGTCAAGTACAATCATTGTGTTGCCTTTTTTCTGTGTCTTCCTGGTGCATTGATGAGTTCGGTGCTTATCACTCTAAACAGCTCAGGTTCGGTACCCCGCAAAAACGTAGACAAGAGTACCACTGTTGTTTTTTATTGGTCAACATGGAAAAAACATGGGGGGAAACTCTGTCGTTTTTTATCGGCCGTCATAAAAAAAAACATAAGGGGTAACACTGTCGTTTTTTATCGGTCGTCATGAAAAAAAACATAAGGGGTAACACTGTCGTTTTTTATTGGTCGTCATGAAAAAAAACATAAGGGGTAACACTGTCGTTTTTTATCGGTCGTCATGAAAAAAAACATAAGGGGTAACACTGTCGTTTTCTATCGGTCGTCATGAAAAAAAACATAAGGGGTAACACTGTTGTTTTTGTCAAATGAAATATGAGGCATAACACTGTCATTTTTTATTGGTCGTCATGAAAAAAAACATAAGGGGTAACACTGTCGTTTTTTATTGGTCGTCATGAAAAAAAACATAAGGGGTAACACTGTTGTTTTTTATTGGTCGTCAAGAAAAAAAACATAAGGGAAATAATAGAAATACAAACATACATTAAAATGTCATGTATATCCTCTTTATTGATGATTGATTATTGTGCAATGTCATCGCCTCAGTGGTGCAGTGGAGTGCACTCTGCCTAAACCCCTGGAGACCGGGGTTCAAGTCCGGTTGATGTCCTCTGTTGGAAGACTCTTATCTCTATCTCATGCGAATTATAAAGTCAAGTACAACCATTGTGTTGCCTTTTTTCTGTGTCTTCCTGGTGCATTGATGAGTTTGGTGCGTATCACTCTAAACAGCTCAGGTTCGGTACCCCGCAAAAACGTAGACAAGAGTACCACTGTTGTTTTTTATTGGTCAACATGGAAAAAACATGGGGGGAAACTCTGTCGTTTTTTATCGGCCGTCATAAAAAAAAACATAAGGGGTAACACTGTCGTTTTTCATCGGCCGTCATGAAAAAAAACATAAGCGGTAACACTGTCGTTTTTTATTGGTCGTCATGAAAAAAAACATAAGGGGTAACACTGTTGTTTTTTATCGGTCGTCATGAAAAAAAACATAAGGGGTAACACTGTTGTTTTTTATTTGTCGTCATGAAAAAAAACATAAGGGGTAACACTGTCGTTTTTTATCGGTCGTCATGAAAAAAAACATAAGGGGTAAAACTGTCGTTTTTTATCAGTCGTCATGAAAAAAAACATAAGGGTTAACACTGTCGTTTTTTATCGGTCGTCATGAAAAAAAACAAGGGGCAACACTGTTGTTTTTCATTGGTCGTCATGAAAAAAAACATAAGGGGTAACACTGTTGTTTTTATCAAATGAAACGTAAAGGGTAACCCTGTCGTTTTTTATCTGACGTCATGAAAAACCCATAAGGGTTTTATTTGAAATGTATCGAATGAAACATGGGGGATAACGCCAGGGACGCGGATTATTTTAGATTCAACGTTCTATACATTATCCCGCTTATTACACGGCTACTTGCCAAAACGAAAAAATAACTTCACATGATGTGTCTTTTTACATTTTATTTGTTACCAGCATTCGTAGTGTTGATCAGCTGAGAAATAATCCGCCAAAGACGTTGACGTCGCTTAGCAACCGATGACGCTAGGGTTGACAAGTTACCAGACTACTTGCGGACTGCGGAGTGATACCAAAGACGTCATTAGAGGCAAAAAGTCCTTTTTTTTTTACCTTGACAGTGGTCAATTATACTTAGCAACGGTGAATTATGAAATATATTTCACCGTTGCGGTGAATATAATTCACAGCGGAAGTTGTGAAGAGGCCGTCCAAGTGAACGGAGCCTTCCACGGCATTGAGAAGACCTGTGTAATAATCCATAATTATTCAACTATTTTTTTTATTTATTTTTTACAAGTGGTGGGTACAAAATGAATCTTGACGTAAACTGGTGGGGACGCGTCCCCAGCGCAATCGACGCATATGAGCGTGACGTCACATACGAGACGTGTAGTCTTTCTCATTGTGTTTTCTCTACAGCCTTTAACTGAACAATTGCACCATAAAAGGTCAAACTCTTCAGGGGAAAAAATATTATTTGGACCCACACAAATGTATGCGTAATCGAAGGCTCTTAATGACTGGGATCAGAAAATAATACAATTATTTCCATTGAAACCCATTCATATTTCCGGATCTCATAGGTCCCATTTTATTCAAATTTAAAATAGGCGTCAACAGCAGTCTCACTCCTGTCTCTGTGGGGCTCCGTGCCTGGGTCAAAAAGTTGAGGAATGTTCAACTTTTCAGGCAGCGCCGGATCCGTCGGCCAATCAGATCGTGGTTATACACCCCACGCGTTTCCTGGATCCATTTTGCAATAACAAGCAGGAAAAATCTGGCCGTTATATATTTTTAAAGAAATGTGGAATAATAGGATTGTTTTTAGTCACCTGTTGTTTGTGTCCTCTTTTGTATTTATTTCCACACATCGGCTTTGTAGAAGGAGGCGATTTGATTGGCTGCAGTACGCGTCTACGAAGACTAGTCCCCTATGCGTCCGACACGCCCTCAGCCATCCGCCGACGGACGCATGTAGTGTGAACAAGGCGTTAGTATAAAACACTGGGCTGAATCTGCAGCCTCTCAGAGACAGGAGTTACCCTACATGCCCACTGCACCGTCAGTCAACGGACGTGGGAAGGCGTGGCTGACGGATGGGGGAGTAGTCTTTGCGGAGGCATCCGTCAGCCAATCAAATCGCTTCGCCGGGTTCTTCCCGCTTCTTCCTGCTTGTTGCGATGCAAGATGACCCGCTTTCCCGCTTTCCAGTACCGTCAGAGCCCGAGTCGCGTCACAGTGCATACATTTGCATACGTGATCTGATTGCATTGCGCGGACGGATCCACAATGCATTGCGCGTCCGTCCCCATTCAAAGTCAATGGGGATCAGTCAACGGACGGAGGTAGTGGGCACGGGGCGTAAGACTGCTGTTGACGCCTATTTTAAATTTGAATAAAGTCGTTATCCTCTCAACATTATCACGTGTCAGGATATTTCCCTGACAGGTTACTACATAGCCTCTGTGTTTTTACTGCCTGCGACCTGTTTTACGACGGTTTACGAGTAGAATGTCTATACAGGTTAACCCTCGGATCATGCAGGCTCTTCTCATCTGTTAGGGATTGTATCTGCAACAGATAAAACTATCCTCAGGTACCCTCTATCTTACTCAAGTTGTCTCATTGTCTCGGATATATTAATCGTAACTATGTATTATTATATCTATTGTTACCCCCTATGTTTTATTCGATACATTTCGACAGTGTTACCCCTTATGGGTTTTTCTTGACGACAGATAAAAAAACGACAGTTTTACCCTTTAAGTTTCATTTTCCCATGATGACTGATGAAAAACAACAGTGTTACCCCTTATATTTTATTTGACAAAGACAACAGTGTTACCCCTTATATTTTATTTGACAAAGACAACAGTGTTACCCCTTATGTTTTTTTTCATGGCGACCAATAAAAAACAACAGTGTTACCCCTTATGTTTTTATTCATGAAAAAAGCAGACCGATTGTTTTATTTGCAATCGGTCATTCTGACCGGACACATTTAGAATTTTCGGTCCTCCTCATTTTTTTCTCTGAACTCTGAGTGTTACCCCTTATGTTTTTTTTCCGATAAAAAACAACAGTGTTACATATACAAACTATCTAAACCTTTTTTATGTCAATTGAAAAGGATTTTGTATACGTTCTCCTTGGAACTTGATGTCTCCCCATTAGAGAGAGGATTCCTCTCTCTAATTGAATCATATTCCTTTGTGTGCTGTTAAACTTGCACTCCGATGTGTATATGACCATTTAATTACATGGTGATATTCAGTTGCGGCTGTTATCTCTCTGTTAACAGGCCCCAGCACCAACACACTCCAGCTACAAAGAGGTTCATGTTCTTGTCTTCTTGTGTAGCATTCTCTCTCGCACAGGTGTGATGATACACACAATTTTATCAGTGCAACTGTTTGTCCTGTCAATACTTTCATTCCTGTTAATTCCAGTACAGCTAACAGCTAAAGCCTGCTTCGGGCCATTCCAACCCATGTCGGAATGGCCGGTTTGTGTATCTAAATGTTTGATGTCTCTGAGTAGACACAGCCTCATTTTTGATTCCTGAGCTTGTGATTATTTACAGAAACAACTAGAAACCTGTGGTTCCCCCACGGAGAAACTACAATAACGTTTGTAGTAATATAATAAAAGCATGATTTACATGACATGCTGAATACAATTTAAGCCAAGCATGGGTGTATCATTAGGATATTATTTTAATTGACTTAGTTTTATGTGGGGGAATTAGTCAAGACACAAAAATATATACATGATTAAGATGGTTAAATGCTTAAAATTGATTCTCTTAAGGTTCCCGCGGTTTAACTGGCTGGTGTATGTGTTGAGGAACAGCAGACGACTTAATTCACAATATTGTATGTTTTATTAATAAAAAAGTTAATAATAAAAAGATTTTGTTAATAAAATGCAGATGGCAAAACAGATAAGAAAGACTGTCAAATGAATATTGACAATTAATTTATAAGTATTTTACATTTCTTGTGTTGTTGCAGTGGTTCAACAGTGTTACACAATTTTCTGATCTGTCCATTTATCATTGAAAAGGAACAAACAAAGAAATGCTGTTAAAGAAAAACAATAAAAATATGTTAAACTCAGACTGATGTCTGCACTGCAGCACTTTATATTGAGAAAAATGTAAAAAAAAAAAATGCAAGATATAATACTGCAGTTCAAATATATATACCGGTATATGCATAATGTTAAACGTCTAAATCAAACTAGAAAATATTTTCATCACGGTATACCATTAGTTACATTAGAGATAAGAAAATACGTAAGCATAAATAGATTAAGTTGGAAAAATTAAATACACCTTTTCTTCTATAAAAGAGTATTGTGCATCATCACAGCGAACAATATTTTGACCAGTTGATTTTCCTCGGTAGACTATACTCATAAAGAGTATAGTTTGGTCAGGGAGAGAGCTAGTATTTTAATGTATGTGTATTTTGTATGAACAGCAGTTCAAGCAGTTTGCTTGTCCGTGTTCTTGAAATGTGAACAGTAAATGTTGCCTCAGCATAATGGACGGGTAGACTAGCAACACCAAGCGCAAGACAAACTGTACATTTTAAGACATATTGCACTAAGCTTATGCCGCACATGCATTGGCAGAGAATCAATACCGCATTTCAACCTAAAAGCCTACACGGACAGTCGGACAGTAATTAGTAATTACAAATACAATCAGGTAGATCAGTAATTACTACAATCTATTATTAGTGTGGTTTCAAAGCAAGCCACACTTGGGTCACTGAAACAGCTACCACAATAGATGGTCCACATTCCATCACCAAAGGTAATAATAATAATAATAATAATAATAATAAATGAAATGTATATAGCGCTTAATATGGTACTCTAAGACGCTTTGGTAAAAGGTACGCTTTTAGGTAGGGAGACAGCATTGCACTATATACACAAATGTATATACATACCATATTCCCACGCCCAAAGAAACAATGTTCAACTTTCCTTTCACGGATGCTATTGTACAATTGGGATTATTTGAATGTAGCTCAACTTTCAGTATGTTATTCATATTGCTTTGTGCAAAAACAACCTCAGGGAAAAAACCCTACAGTGCACCCAATGACCTCGTACTTCTCTCCCATCACTTTGCTCAACCGCATCTTCAGGATCTGGCACTTGGGAAGCACCTCGCTGGAGACGGGTGGTTCTGAAAGGTGGTCCACCTCAGTCCTTTTGGGGACTATGGGTTTGGGGTGGTTCAGCACTACGACCGGTTGGTTCGGTCCCGGACGTATCACCGGCTGGCCCAGTCTCAACGGGGCTGGGTAAAGAAAAGCTTTGTGGCACAGCCCCCGCACGGGAGAGGGAATCCTCGTTTTTGAAAGCTTAGGGATCTTTTTTGTCCAGAAGTCCATCTGCATCCTTTCTAAAGAGACGGTGAGGAATTTTGAGGAGCTGTCCTCCCTCCTGAAGGCAGATTGTGGCAAGTGACCTTGACCGTCTCCAGCAACAGGAGAAATATTAGGCGTGTTGTTGATGCAGGCTTGCTGTTGAGCCGTCAAGGGCTCACGTTGGGTGGTGGGAATTTGATTATTTTGGTTACCGTCTTTCCCTTTAGTGCTGGAGGTTTCTTCCTTGACATAATATGTCTTAGCTTGTGTTTGAGTCTGTTGAGAACAATGTTTCGAAGGTGGACTTGTGACATCACAGGAGCCTTCGGTTAGTAATCCTTTTCCGGTACCAGCATTATCCTTTTTGTCCTCTGGCACACAGTGAATAGTTGACTCCACCTCCTCTTTGGGTTCAGTAATTGCCCCTCTTATTTCAGTGCGATCTGTAGACACCTGCACTGACGGGCTCTCCTTCCTCATAACTATTCCACGCAATTCCTTGACCAAGGGTCGTATTGAACTCTGTACCTCGTCCTGCTGTTGACTTAAAGAAAAAACGGATGAGATAACAGGAAAGGCCTCAAAACGCCTATTACAACCTGCCCCCGACGCTGACCAAATGGAGGACTTATGGGGAGATAAATTATCCTCCATCTTGGTTTGTTTGGTGGACTCAGGATCAAGCAGAAGGCTTCCAGGTCTCTTCAGCATGGTCATCAGTATAGTCGAATCCACGGCCACATTTTCCCTTTTGCACTCCGAGAAGATTTGCGTGGTTGTGCTGGCTAGGGCAGTGGTGGAAACGCTCGAGGAAATGGAAGGAGACGTTGTGTTTCGTCTTGTTTGGTCATTCCGCTTCAGTGGTTCTTCCTTTATCTCGGGAGTAGCTGTTGTCTTGTTACCGAGATCGTTGGGCTCCTCTTTCACAGCCACCTGTAACTCAGGGGGGAATGCGGTACATTCCACGACTGTGTTGTTTTCCCGGTGTGTCGGTTTACAGGACGACAGTGTTCCCTTGCTTGCCTGAATGGCAGCGCTGCGGATCTCCTTGGCCACCCAGCCAGTGATGACCGGTGTAGGGTATTCTGTGCGAGGTTTCAGTGTGACCGTCTGCGTTATGGGTGCATCCACGTCCTGCCTTGTTGGATAAACAGTGATTCTGGGCACCTTGGTTGGTAAAGCGTAGGGGATATCCACATTGCGGATCAGCGACTCTTTCAGTGTTCTTTTTGTACCAGACATGCCTCTCTGGAATGTGTTCAGGGCGGTTTGGGCTGCAATAGTCCGATAGGTGGCCGGTCGTTCTACATGAACGTCCTTTGCCGTGTATATTCTACGGTTAACGCTGCTTTTCTCCACATTACCCAACTTTTGGAGGTGTTGATGGTTCACAGCGGATGACAAGGGGTTCACTGATGCGGAATGTGGTAACACTGTGTCGTCCAGCACAGATTTATTTTCTTGTTGAGACACAAGTCTCAGCTTCAATTCCTTTGTACCGTTGACGGTCTTCACCTCAATCAGCTCCACCATGCAGCCGGCAGGGATGGAGACTTCTTCTGGAAGTGGGACCGTTAGAGCCATATTATGCTGAACAAAGTTTTTCCCTGGTGACATTAGCTCTGAGCTCAGTTTGGGGGCGTGGATAACGTTCAAGTCTACCCTTCTGCGGTGCTGTCTGCCTTTGTTGCCGTGGTCATTTCTCGCAACAGGGACTGGTATTCTAACCTTTACAGTGGGCACGCTAGTTCTATGAACGCCAGGCGCAAACGCAGTCGAGAGAGAAAGTGTCTCTGGTAAGGTCGTCTGAGCATGGTTTAACTCTGGGCCAGCATCTTTACTGTGCAAGCGCTCAACGTGTTTCAATAGGTGCGCCCTCCTCATATACCCTTGTCCACAGAACTGGCATCTGAACGGGAACTTGTGCTGTAGCAAATGAATCTCCAGCTCCTTCTTACTGTAGGAGACGTGATTGCAGTAAAAGCAGTAAAAGGGAGTACCATGCTCCCGCATGTGATTCTCAAAATCTTCAGTCTGTGTAGAGGCAAATCCGCATTTCTCACAATACAAAACTTTAGGTGAAGTCAAGAGACCATTCAAACCCAATGAGTCCTGCCGATGCAAAAGAGATTCCGGCCCTTTCGGATACTTGACGTGATTCATGATAAGCTGTTTATGTTCAGTCTGCAGGTTGCTCCATAACAGAGGGTTCATTATTTACAATGCAAAACATCCATCTCCGTATACAGGCAGATATTCCAGGGTGGTGTTGCTGGTCCCGTCCGATCCCTGTGAACATACACCAATAACACCGTTTTATTATCCATAATGTTTAAAATACAGGTTTCGAGACGACAAAACATTGCAGGAAAAAAAATGGGGTTGTTGAAGCCCCTCCCCTCTCATCACAAACGAGAATCAAAGATTTTGTTTCGATGTGATTTACACGTCTTACAATTAACCAACGTACGGGATTGAATCCGATAACAATAAGCGTTAGAATACCGTGTTATTAACTCTATATCATGGATACTCTAGGAAACATCCACACACCTAGAATAGCACCACAAAGAGGAAGGCCCTTGCTACGACCGAGTGTTATGAATATCAAAACCGACATAACGTTATCTCTAATGTGTTACGTTATATGTTAACACCAACCTGAAATCCGGTGTGCGAAACACCGGGAGCTTCATCGATATAAATCCATCTTTTATAAACCTCCAAAAATCCTCAGATTAGAACCAAATGTATTCAGGATAGAGCTCTACTGCTGACTGTTCACGGTGTGTGTCACAATTTGCGTAAAGTGTAGCCATTCTCAGAAGTGTTTCGTTGGAGAAAACGTAAGTAAACCTCGTAAATTACGCCACCAGCGTAACGCTCTCCCCTGGCCAAACTCCCGTTAGCAACCCTCGTCCCGTTATACTAACACAGAAATAATAAGGTACATACGCCCATTTTTTATATATGTATCTATTTGATTATATTTGGTCGACGAAGGGCAGGGTATGTATTAGTTTAGGAATTGATGTTTGCATTTCCGTCAACAGTGCAGTAATGGCATTTTCCTTGCGTTGACACAGGAAGTAGTCAGAGCTTCTGCTGAACGCCACACACCGTGGACTTGGTGTGTAAGAACACGCGCCGTAATGAACACGTAATTTGCAGCATATGTAACTGAAATGTAAAGAAAATATAGTTATGATGTTTATTAGACTAAACAGACGACTCTCTGGCATAGTTTCACTATCTCTGGCGTTACAAAGGTGAGCCGGTTTTCCAACTTTGGGCAATGCAACACAATCCTGCATTGATTGCACCTTGCATTAATGCTCAATATGATGTGCGCTGTAGGATGCATGTTTGCATACTAACGCCTGCAGAATCAGATACAGTATGACCTTGAGTGTGTCTTATACTTCTTACCAGATTTGAGTTCTGCATGTGACTACATTTCCATAGCGGTCACTGCAATATACAATGCATTCCCTCCAAGATTTTATTTTGAGATATCCTCATACTGTAGCCCGTGTAAGGTTCGCCATGACTTTTGGCAAACGTGATTCTAGGATTTGCACACGTGTTGTTTTTCATAATGACACAACACTGGCATTCATTTGACCCTCCCACCCGTTTGTATAAACAATGCGCGCTGGCTTCCTGGTTAAAACTAACTCAAGATTGCCAGAACGCAAGACCGTTCCTTAATCCACTGAAAGTTTCGTTGATCTGTACGAAGACATACAGTTAACTCGCGAAGAATGGCTTCGGATTCGGTGACCCAGTTCGACTTGATCGTGATCGGCGGTGGTTCTGGGGGTCTGGCAGGCGCACGGAGAGCCGCCGAACTAGGAGCGTCCACCGCGGTGATAGAGAGCCACAAACTCGGAGGTACCTGCGTGAGTAACAACAGTTATCATGGATAAGTTGTCATTGCACTGTCTCGGTTGTTTTAGCTGCTGCATTCCTGCCTCATACCCAACCGCCGGCACCCAGTAAGGTGTGTTTCTGTTTAAACAATCTGGCAAGGAACCAGGGCAAATGTATGTTTTGTATGGAGCGTGATCTGTGCGGATCGCTTTAAAAAAAAAAAAGTTAATAACAATTTGACAACAAATACTGAGACAACAAAGAACCTTTTATGAAACTATCTTTCTTTCTTTGATCAGGATTGTTGTATTTTGATCCCAATGGTATTTGTTTCCCCTCTCAAGGTCAATGTTGGCTGTGTCCCAAAAAAGGTAATGTATTTAATCAATCCCTATTCAGTGTTTTCATGAAAACTTTGTCCTGGTATTGACCTCAAGAGAGGGGGCGGGGTGTATGTGAAGGCCTACCTTAATACATGTACTACATAGTGGCTCTTGTTTATTGACAGTGCGATCAGTTTTAAAGGATTACTTTACAACACTTAACTATTTGAACTAGTTAAGAATTTAGCAGAAGCTTTTATCCAAAGCGACATGGGATTGAGAAGTATGGTATTCAGGAGAAGGAAGGGCTTATGCCTACAAACTGGTGTTACAGCGGCAAGTGCTTGCTGATGGTTTTGCCTCGCTTAACGTGATCTCGTTCCACAGGTTATGTGGAACGCCGCTGTCCACGCAGAGTACCTCCACGATCACTCCGATTACGGGTTTGAAGTCGGACATTCAAATTTCAACTGGGGGTAAGTTTAACCTCGAGCCGTCACATTTGTACTGGCTGTTGGACAGCTGATTTGCATGCAGTTGTTGCTTTTCACTCTCCCGCTGGCCTCTTTTGGCTTCTTTGGAGTACAGAGTTCCCTATCTCATCAGGCAGTTGATCCGGGGTGTGTTGTTCTTTGCCGTGTCATGGTTGACCGGGAGAATAGGTGCGGTGCTGTGGCGTAACTGAGGGAAACACTAGGGAATTATTCAACAAGGAAGCAACTTCCTCTATGAGAAGAAGGAAGTACAGGTTTTAAGCAGCAAATGGTGACAAACATTTTCTTTCACAGGATGGATGCAGAAAACTCCTAGTGATGACTGAGTGAGGACACTTCAATATGTAGGGTGTCTCTGTAAGACGCAATAAAATTACCTTAATAAAGATACAAATATATTTGTGGTTCTCTTTACAGAACCCTCAAGACCAAAAGGGATGCTTATATCAGTCGGCTGAACGACATTTACCGCAATAACCTTGATAAGGTTGGTTCAATCACATGTCCTTAACTGTACCTTCCCAGCCTGGCGCCTAAATCGCAATAACCACATGATGGGTGATGTCATAAATGTCTTCGCTAGCACTGTGAGACATAATAGAATATACTGTACAACTCCCCATGTAAGTAACATTTGATCACAAAGTAACGATTTATCACCACCTGTCTCTTGAAGGCTGAAATAGAGACGATTGAAGGCCATGCCAGCTTCACAGATGATGCTGAGCCTACCGTCGAGGTGAACGGAAAAAAGTACACGGCGTCACACATCCTTATCGCCACCGGAGGGCGCCCTACCGAAATGAGCGACGATCAAATTCCAGGTAATGAAGTTGTGCTTGCAGTAGTTGATCGTGGTGTGAATGTGGAAAATGTCGGATAATAACATAATCAAGAGTAACTGGAGTGACTTTAAAGTAGCTGAGATGGTTTTTGTTATTTTTATATAACAGGTGCAAGTCTGGGCATCACAAGCGATGGCTTTTTTCAGTTAGAGACGCTGCCAAGGTAAGTCTACATGTGTGACGCAAAAGTCTTTCACGTGATTTTGTTCCCTGGTTCTATCAAATGTTTCCCCAATAGACGCAGTGTGGTTGTTGGCGCAGGATACATTGCTGTCGAGATGGCAGGGATTTTATCCGCCCTGGGGTCTAAAACCTCCCTCATAATTAGACAGACTGAGGTAAGAAACGTGTTATTAACCTATCTAATGCGTACATCTTGGACACTCTTCAGCTAGCTTGTGTACGAGACTCTAATGTGTGCTTTGCTGTGCTCACATTGCTGCTGGTAAGTTTGCCCTTAGCCTTGTCCATCAAAAAGGTGGTGAGGTACGTCACATTGGATGGAAAATTTAGGCTGGATGCATAATTTGTGACAACTTTTTTTATTCTGAGGGCTGAAATGTTTAAATTATTTATTTATTTGAATAATATTTATACTTATTTTACTCGAATCGCACATCTTTTCTCTCCTCATTCCACGTCTGTGCACACAGGTGTTAAGGACCTTTGACAGCTTGATAAGTGCAAATTGCACGAAAGAAATAGAAAACTCTGGAATAGACTTGTGGAAGAACACGCAGGTCAAGTCGGTGAGGAGATCGGCCGGCGGCCTTGAAGTCACGCTCACCACCAAGGACCCTGAGAAGAAGGGCGGGGAGGAGGAGATCAGCACCATCGAAGAGGTCGACTGCCTCTTATGGGCCATCGGAAGGGAACCCAACACGACTGGCATCCACACTAGCCAGATGGTAACCAGTCTGTTTCCCCTCAGTGCCTGTACTTTATAATTGATGAAACCGACCAATTTAAACTACCGCTACTTGTATGTGAATTGTGCACTTTATGCAAAACCGACCATCTCCTTTCGGCAATGGACTAGAAAAGCATAATAAGATGTAGTACTTGTGTAAATTGTTAGATCGTATTTTCAATACAAATGAGGACAGATAATTACCGGTAGAAGTAATTCAAATGATCTTAGTCGATATTGCATGATAGGCATTTCAGAAATCTGTTTATATTTATGAAAATACAAGGAATTTTCTTGTTGAAACCTTGTCTAAACCATGTGAAAGATTGAAAATGTATAACTCATTAGATATCAAATTATAGGCCAAAGGTGTTAAGCCTGAAAGCTAAACTGTTAAAATGACCTATTTTGGAATTGGCATATGCCAGAGATCTACTTGGATCAAGATTAATACAATTCGGAAAAATCGATCAAGGATTTGATGTGACTTATTGATGCAGAACATAATGCACTTATTATGCCCCCCCCCCCTTTTTTTTCCTTAATGATATTTTACCCTTTGATTATGCTGCTTCAGCTCATTATTATTATTCTTCAGCTCATACAGAGAGAATCAGTATTTTGGCTAACTCGGTGACGTGTGTCTGTTAAAAAATTTACAGGGAATTGAGACAGACAAGAGGGGCCATATTGTGGTGGATGAGTTCCAGAACACCAGCCGCCCTGGGATCTACGCCCTGGGAGACGTCTGTGGCAAGGCCCTGCTGACACCCGGTAAGATCCGGGTTTTACAAAACAAATTGAAACAAGCCTTCTTTGTCTTAGGGAAATCTGGCTTTTTCTGTTCATTATCTGATCATATCAAATCCTTTGGATACGGATCGAGTTCAGTGATTTCAAAATCTGTTGGGTCGGCCACCGGCTAATGTGTGTTCAGTGGTCTTCCTGTGGGCGTGTGCTTTGATTTGGTTGGTTGGTTGATGTTCTGACGTCATCTGATTTATTTATTTATTTTTTATGGACAGTGGCCATCGCTGCCGGCAGGAAGCTGGCTCACAGACTGTTTGACGGCAAAGCTGACTCCAAGGTTGATTACTCTACCATTCCCACCGTCGTGTTCGCCCATCCGCCGATAGGAACCGTGGGCCTGACAGAGGGTGAGCCGCCTGTTTATGGTTTGCAGCTGATGGGGGGAATGCAATGTTAGTTAGCGGGCTTTAAATCAGTGTATACTCCCATGAAACAAAAAAGTCTATGAGTTTCCTTTGTGTAAGGGATGAGCCCTTTTTATATCTAAACAGGGATGGGTCCTCTTCCATAGAGCCCACTATGTGGCACCGGCATGTTTATACAGTGGCCCAGTAGGGACAAACAGTCCAGAGAGTTTTAGGAAATAATTAATTTGGCTTACAGTTCTAGGAAGGCGCGGGATGGGGGGCATGTAATCACCATGGCTATGAAATTGTAGTACCGTAGAAACCTTATAATAAAGCAATGTTATACATAAAATGTACCTTGGCATTATACTATGTGTGTCCCAGAAGCGTACCCCTTTGTGGCGTGGACAGCAAAATCAACCTCTGGCCAGGACAGAGCTCCACGCATTCGCACACACCGCGGCGTATATATTATGTATACATACTACATGTGTCCGGGAAGCTCCAGCCTCTTTGGACGTGCCTAATATGGTCAATGAAGATGAGTTTAAGCTCCGTCCATTCACAATAATATTCTACGCGTTTAGAGGATGAGTTTATAATCTTGCTTCACACACTTTTTAACCAGAGTCTAAAATAGTGACTGGGTTTGCCGTGGTTATGAAGTGGGTGTGTATTCTTTGATACATCCATGTTTTGGGGACGTTTTTAACTCGCTTCCCTGTTCTATAAATAGGAAATCACTCTTTCAGAGAAAGCTAGCATCGGAAAAATCGAAACCTTTCCGGTTCAACCGCACACACACACAGTCGTGTGATCAAAAGTACAAATTTATTTACGTATCAGAGTGTAAATAAACACTGGCTTGTAGCGTTGACTGCTATCGAGATGAATGAAGGTTACATCTGGGGCCTATGAAAAAGAGTCCTGATTCTGATGGATTAAACAGATTTATTCGCAGTCTAGAGCAGTCAGGAATCGACCTTGGTGCCATGCAAGTGTCGTTTTGTAACAAAATTGTAGACTAAATAACTATATACCATTCATAAATCTATTAAGGAACCACATTACCTGACACTTCGCTACTCTATGCTGTCATAAGGGATGACATCATTTTGGAAGGTCCTATTGGCACCTTACACAATACAGGCCACCATTGTGATGTGAAGGGTCAGGTAAGGGCAGTCTCCATAGCAGTTGGCGCTAACAACAAACATTCATTTTGGGGACATCTAAAACGTCAATGCCACCTGCTACTCAGTTATACTGACTGGTCCTTGAGCAAATGCGCTTTGTATATAGTATAGCGGAACGGGCAATATATCAAGCATCTCTATATTTGCAATAAGTGATGATGTGTTACTTATATTTGAAGGATTTACAAGTGTCTCCCAAATGACCAATTGTTTAATAATTGCCCATCTTTTTCCGCTATATTTTGTTTGGCAAACGGTCCTCATTGTGACCTCTGTGTGTGTGTGTTTGTTTCACAGAGGAGGCGGTCACAAGCCGAGGGAAGGACAACGTGAAGACTTACACAACGTCCTTCACGCCGATGTACCACGCCATGACCAGCAGGAAGTCCCAGTGCGTCATGAAGCTGGTGTGTGTGGGCCCCGAGGAAAAGGTAAGCGGCGCAAGCGTTGTCTGTGTGACATCATTTCCTGCCTTACACTAATGGCATTCCTTTGTGAGTCATTGGCTATTGGTCAGTGGTCATTGTCATTGTTGTCGTGTCATTGCGTCACCAATCACGGGCAATAGGCTTGCACTGTCAGTCCAAGGCTTTGTTTTAGCTTGGAATGGTTCCGCAAATAGTAGTAAGTATTTTGAAAAGATTAATGTAAAACTGATATTGACCAGAGTACTAAATTGCAACTGACCTGAATTGATTGTCACTGGACCAGTGTATTGCTGTTCTAAACTTCGACCAAGGGAGAACGCCATGCCTGTTTCTGCATCTATTAAAGAGCCAGTTTAATATATGGCTCTTTAATGTGTATGTATTCTAGGAATCAGACAATTCTCAGTGAGTGCAGCTCACTGAGAATGCAAGTGTGGTTCTGCTGCGTTCGCTAGGTGGTGGGGCTGCACATGCAGGGCCTGGGCTGCGACGAGATGCTGCAGGGCTTCGCTGTGGCCGTGAAGATGGGCGCCACCAAGGCCGACTTCGACAGGACAATCGCCATCCACCCCACCTCCTCGGAGGAGTTCGTCACCATGCGTTAATGGCAAAGTAACATAATTGAGCTCCCACGGCATGGGGAAAACTCACTACACTCTTCTCGACCCACGTAAGGCAAAGTCCTGATGACATATAACCAAGGCAAATGATTTGACTTTACAATGCAAATCACAGACTTTCTTTCGTCCCTAATGCCTAATTTGTTTGATTATAATTACTATAGTTACAGCAAGCTTCCATGGTACTGTGGGTTTTATAAGCGGTGAAAATTGATTTTTTTTAAATACTTATGACTTATGCTAGTGAATGACTGTTTAAATGAAGTGATAGCTCTATATGTGGCTATAAAGTCGTTGCAATTATCCTTTAGTGTGCATGTGTACAATTTGTGAGTCATTTGTTAAATTAACACTGCTTCCTCTCACTGCTACAGTGGGTCACAATGTTTTTTCTGTACTGTTTACAAACATAAATAAAAGCTTGTTATTTTCTTTCTTAAATCTTGTTGGTTGCTTTATTGGTTGGGGGGTGTGGTCATTTTTAAGTAGGGCTGGGTAAAAAAATCGATGTAATCGATTTTGGATCAATTTCATTTCAATTTTGCAATATTGACTCAGGGCATGAGTCAATGATTTTTATATTTTTTAAAAAAAATAAGGCAACTATAAATCATATTAACAATGCTTCCTCGTAATGGATTATGGTAATTTCAACATTTTGGTTATTTATAAATAGCTATAGTGGTTATAATATCCCCTATCAATGAGCCCTGATGACCTTATCTTTGAGTTTTAATGTTTCCAATATGACTAAGTGATCTAGCATAGAGATTTGAAATGCGTCATCTTTAGCATGCAAAGGAAATTTGCCTGTTGACCTAATGATCACATGGCATGGCATGCAGACATGTGCATTTGGTGAGAGTTATCTTGTCTACTAAATGAAGGCTTGTATGTTGAATGAGTGAGTAAATCCTAATAAAGAGGGTCGAAGGTTTCTTCTGGGAAACCTGCGTGTGTTCCGTTTTGTCCCCAGAGGCGTGAGGGGTTAGGTATTGCCTCTAGAAGCGGAAGGATAGGGGGGTCTCCTTGATTAGTGACACATAGCGTTGGAGGGCAGAAAGTCACACACACCCGGCTTCCGTGTTTGTATAACAACCTCAAAACTATTTCAGTGCAGTTCGCACATCCCCCCCCTTTGAGTTCCAGATGCGCACACAGACACACTTGATTGAGTCTCTTCTTGTAAATCATCTCCCCTGAAACCGCAACGCCCCCCTGACTTTCGACTGCTTATTGAAGACGTTTTGAATGACTTAACACATTTTTTTATGAATTAATATGTGTATCATCCTCAAGCATTAATGATCCTTTAATCTATTTATTGGTAGAAATGAAAAAAATACAATTATATACATTTATACTATAATGTTCTCCTCTTCTTGCACTTACTGAGGGCAATACGTAGGACCACATTTTGTTTGTGGCTCAACATCCTGGAGATTTTGTTTCCGGCGCCGGGGTAGCATGATGAACACAAAGGGAGAGGACCCCAAACATCAGAGGGTCTGGGAAAGTACTGAGACGGCCTGGAAAAGTACTGAACTGAACTAACTCAGAGGAAAGTAGGGTTTGGATTTGATAAAGGAATGAAAACCAACTTGAAGGAAGGGCAGGGCCAGACTGTGAAAGTAGACCCCCCAACAAGGGATGGATTCAGGACGGGGTGGGTGGAAGGATATATCATGGGGGCATGTGGCCTGGGAAATCGGAATACTAGATGCCCAACTGTGAAGCCTAGGGGAGGGACGAGGGGAGGGACGAGGGGAGGGGGAGCAGCAAGCCTCAGATCAACTTCCCCCCAAATTGCTGCTGAATTCGGGCAGTTTTTGACCAGCTCAGTCTTTGCTGAGATGAAACTCCATTTATCATTTCACAATCTGGAAAAAGTAATACACGCCTTCATCACATCACGGCTGGATTACTGCCACTCCCTTTACCTAGGACTCCCTCAATCACTCCTCTCTCGCCTTCAGCTGGTCCAGAACTCCGCAGCAAGGCTGCTGACTGGATCCGTGTGGGATCATATAACCCCCAGCATCCCTCCACTGGTTGCCCATCCAGCACAGAATTAATTTTAAAACCCTAATTATGGTTTTTAAACTCCGCCACTCAGCTCCCAGGTCCCATAGATCATGTAGCATGGGACTCATGCACGTTCCACGCACTAGATTAAAACAGAGGGGCGACAGGGCTTTTGCTGTGGCTGCCCCCCGCCTTTGGAACGAGCTGCCGCCTTCAATTAGAGACTCTCCTTCGGTCACCATCTTTATATCTAGGCTCAAAACCCTGGGCTTTCCTCCCCTTTTGTGATATGTTGTTTATTTTTATGTTTTTCATGTACTGTCTATGTGGTATGTGTTATTTTATATGCCTTTTTGCACCATGTACGGTACTTTGGCCAGTGAAAACTGTTTTTAAATGTGCCTTATAAATACATTTTACTTGCTACTTACTTGCTGATGGATGTTGCAGTCGATAGACAGAAACTCTGTTTTAATTCACACCTACCTCTTATCTTCACACCTCTCAGCGGAGATGCCGAGAAGTCACCCACAAATAAGTTGACAAATGATTAGGTCTGACTTTACAGTAAAGCAGAAGCAGCCCTTTGGCATGCACACCCTTCGGGCGCATCGGACTTGTTTGACCCCAAATCAGAATCCATCGAGTGATAGGAAAGCGTCAACACCCACTTCATATCAACTCCCATCCCTCCAACTCCAGGATCAACCTCAGGGGATCAGCTCGAAGACTTGTGCATTCGCCTATGCTATCATCCATCTTATCTCAATGAAAAGACAAGCACAGGGAATTGACAAATTTACTCCAAACCACAAAAAGCTGATCATTATATATAGTGTTTTGAGTGGAATTGATGGCTTAATGTTGCGTCCCTCCGTTCACCATGGTGTTTAATCAACACCTTATTTCCACTACAGGAACAAACTGATTATTAAACGTAAAAACAGGTAGCCGATTCCACTGTGACGACAGGAACCAGTGCTCCATGTCCTCATCACTTGCGGTGCACCTTATTCAAAGTTCTTATCAATCGACTGATGACATCTGAGAAAGACTGGAGGTAATTGACAACTCCATTGTGGAAAATAACTAAGGTAACCACATCCACCTCCCCCCCTCGCACACACACAAACATTTCGATGACTACATTTTAAAGATGACAAATACAAACCACAGAGACTCAAACCAAATGCAAACACTAATATATCCAAATGTCCATAATAGGCTTGAACCTGGCGGTAACACCGGTAAGTCTCGTGTCCCAGATGTCTCATTCCCTATTAAAGGCAGACAATGATATGACCTGTCATATCAATGACTACCTTTAAGCATCTTGCAGCATATAGCAGCGGCCATTATCATTCGCTTCAGTTTCACATAGAAGCAAAATAGTGACGTGAATAACAAAGTGATAAAGGAACAAGAAAAAACGTATTTCTAATTTGCAGCTAAGGTTCGCTAAAAATGGTAAAAAGATGCGTCACCAAAATCGCACGAAGCAGAAATATAGCAGTGATGCTACCCCACCGACACACATTCAATTAGTCTAAATTTCCAATGATTAACTCACTCTTTCAAGGCCAGTCGAGCCAAATTATTCGCATACCTCACAACAATATCTGTACAATGTTTTATGAGTTGGTTTTTTGGTTCTAGCAGTGTTTGGGCACGCAATTAGTCAAGTGAAATACACATACTCAGACTAACCTTAAAATGAGTTCAGCCAATTTATATACAGTATACAGGTTTGTAGCTTTCTACGGCCTGGGACGCAAACTCCCGATTTCCCTCTCAGCCTGCAGACACCTCCACTGATGCTTTGTAACTACCACCCTAACATGCCAAAGGTACCGTCTAATATGGAAATGAGAGAAAGACTTTAGAGTTCCTCATTGTTGGCTGTCAGAACATCATGGGAGCAGGATTTAGGCAAAGATATGAAAAGAAAAGATGATCAATGGGATAATATTCTTCTCTGGGTCCACTCTTCATCTGTATGTGCCAAGCATAGCCTAATCCAGTGTAAAATTGTACACCACGCTCACTGGATAAAAGTCAGATTTTCTAAAATGTCTCCTGACATCGACCCGTTTGTGACAGGCGTCAATAAGGTCCTGCCCTCAATAATTAATAGGCTTTGGTCTTGCCCTTCTCTTCACAACTACTGGTCCAATATCTTTGATTCCTTATCGGGACTGTTCCCAATGCTCTTTTTCTCCAGCTGCATCAACAGTTCTCTTTGGTGTAATACCGAACACAGCGCGCTGACTTTTTGGCCTCCCTGACCCTAATGGCTAGAAGACTGATATTACTTTGTTGGAAGCTGTCCTCTCAACCGTCCCATGAGGCTTGAATAAGATGTTCCTCACTTTGGTAATCTAGAAAATCTCCAATGCATAGTACGAGGGGCTTCGGTTAGATATCTCAAAATATGGCAGCCCCTACTTGATCATAAACACAAATTGAAACTCCAAGTGGTGCCTCCATAACAGAGAAGCTCTCCATTTTAGTGTAGTAGAAGAGATCAACTATACAGTGGATGGGTCAACCAACGGTTCAATTTTTCAAATATTGCAACACCTATTTGAACACATATAGAAATGTGCAGTTCCAGGTAGTACCTCCGTACCAGAGATGTTCTTAATTCTAAAAAAAATATGAAAGACCCAATACACAGTATGTGTCACTGCGGTTTTGGTTTTTCAAATCATGGCCGCCCCTCTTTGACCAATGAGAGAACATGGGGTTCCAGGGGTAGCACCAGCTGGCTGTGGGGTTGTATTTATGGTCTGTTTGTGTTATTTTCTTTATTCTTGCTCCTTTGACTACCCAATATTAATCTGTAGCAATAGCAGTACTTATTCTGTATTTGAACATTACGTTTTTTGTTTGTTACGTTTTTTGTTTAAACTATTCTTGCAGAGCCTTCTGCAAGAAGCCTTCAAAACCAAGCCTCCACTGGTTAAGAGCAGAAACATAACAAGCACGTCTTGGGGATTCCATGATGGATCACATTTTGAGGGCACAATATCTAAGAATGAATGAACTTGTTCCTCGAGATTCAAATCAGCAGTTCTGAAAAAAAAAATCCAGACTCTCCAGGGAAACAGTGAAGCAAAAGTCAAAACTAACCAAATTCTATTTCTAGCAAAATTACGGAAACCCCTACAAATGCAAATCTCTCGAAGACATCTTAAAAAAAAGAAAAAAGCAGAAGACAGATTAACTTCTTGAGTTTCATTGAAACTGACATTGCTTCATTAATGAAACTATGACATCATGATGTCATCCACAGTCGAAGTGTGTGTGTGTAGGGGCTGGGGGAGGGGGGGGGGGGGGGGGTGTTGGGGGCAATGATAATGAGAGTACATGAAAAATCCCAAAGCCGATCCCAGACAAAATAGGAGATTCATGTCCTTAAAATAATCTGCAGTTGTGAAATGTTTTGAAACAGTTACTCGATAGAAGTTATACCAACATAATTGGCTAGTAGTTAAGGCGAGTCATAGGATGTCAGTGTGTGAAGCACGTACATAATCTGATATACTGATTAAAAATGGAGGTCACGACTAATAAGTAGCATTAAGTAGTAGTGTCTGAAACAATTTTGTTCTTTATTTCTTATTTATAATGGAGGAATCTTGATTGCTCATTTATATAACATTCCAAACACGCATATTCAGTGACTATAGGCACGCTACTGTAAATAACATTTTTACCTTCTAATAATGTCTGGCCATCTAAAAGAATGCGCGGGATGTACAAATCTCTTAATGACAAACCAGTGGTTTTTTTTTTCCGATCTGTCTGTGACATCATTAACTTCCTCCTTTCTCATGGTTACAAATAGTGTGCATGTTCCACCACTGAATGAACGCTCAGGACTGCCGCGAGAAAAGCAGAGAACCAAATATAGAAAAGGAAGCACGCATCAGTATGTTCAAGTTCATGCTTGTCATTGTTGTCCTCATGCAGAGCTGCAGAGGGGAGGATCATATCATAAGAAATGAGCTCCTAAGCTCCATGAAGGAACTCCAAACAGAACTCGGAAGGGAACTTGGAAACTGGTCCTTTGTAAGTACAATTTTATACCCATTTACTTTTGACTTCCTATAGACTTATCACTCACACACATATACTGACACAACGGTAAATGTTTTCACTGTCCTTTCTCTCAAACTCCATATCAGGCATGTTGATACCAACAAGATGTTATGTTTGTTGTAACTGCTTGCCTTTTTCCAGTCAATATTATGTACATTTTCAGTTTATTCAAATTAACTGTATATCTAATGTTACTTTATTTTCTTACAGACCGGAAATATTAGTTTGCCATCAACCAACAAAATGAGAATACGCGCAGTAAGTTACCTGATTAACATAACTTTTAGGATTTTCTTTCTAATCAGTCCTTCAGCATATTGAATTTAAATTGTATTTATTTATAGTGAACAAATTATTTTATTTTTCCCCACAGTGTTACTGTCGGGGTGTATATTCAGAGGCAATGAACACAACTTGGCACCAGTTGAAGTCCAACAGCACAGAGATCAACAATCTGCTCATTAAACTAAAGGCAAACACCAAGCTCCTTTCACGACCCCAAACGGTGAGTTCCTTCAGACTTCCAATGACCCCTTCTAGTAGCAATACAACCAGATCACTGCATGGGATTATCTTGAAAACTGAGACTTGTATTAGCTCTTTGAAGCACAACAGACAACAATTCAGCAAAGTATTTTTTCTAACTTATCCTTTTTTTTTCTTCTTTTTTTTTTACATATATAGAACTGCCCCTGTCCAATGGATGTGAAAGAATTCAACCCATCAGAAGCATTTAGCAGATTAGACATTTTCCTCAGGAGACTAAATAACCAATGCTAGAGCTCCAATAGTCTTCAAGATTGAACATGGTGCAATTGCCTCCAAAAAGTTCAGACACAAATAACAATATATCGGCTATGTTCTAACACGATATTTTGTATTTAAGACTTCATAGCAGGTCAATTGAAGTAAACTTTTGATAATATATCATTTAAAAGATTATCAGGGCATTTATTTATGAATTTATTTATTTATTTATATGTAATTTAAATGATTATCAGGGAATTTATTTATTGTTTATCTATTTATACATATATTTATTTTGTATTTAAGTGACTTCACAATGTTATAATTTGTTGGACAGTATTACAATACATGGATGTCATCCACTGAAATGTGAACATTAAAATAAAATGATTTGCAAATACATGATATAAATTATTGTCCATACTTTCACGTCAATTAAATTAAATTATGTGACAACCTTATAAGATAAGATAAGAACTTTATTTCATCCCATGCATGGGAAATTAACTTCTTACAACAGCCCATGGAATCTAAAGTATGCAATAATAAAATAAAAAGTATAAAGTATCCCACAATCCTACATCCATAAGATAATACAAAATAAAATAAATACAATAAATATAAATAAATCACACAGTGATTACAATGTCATGCCATAAGGGCAAAAATTGCACACGCCCATGAGCTACACAATCAATGAGGCCAAGAGGTGCCTCACTACAGAAAAAAACCTAACCTTGAAAGCACTTTGGAACAACATTTCTACTTCCCAAAGTGAGCAAACGTTAGCCATATGTGTTTGACGTCAAAGTCCCGCAGAACACCTCTTGGTGTCGCCATTTGTGCTATTCATTTTATTTAAACATAAAGAAACAAGCACATTACGCTATTTAAATAGCAATTTGGTGTCTAATCTGACCATTGCAAAGTGTAAAAACAGTTCCATTACATTCGACATGGAAATGCCAAAGCTTAATATTTGACCCCAGAGATATTCATGATATTTGGGAGTGTTTGGTGTGCCTCACTGAAGAGAGAGAATGAGTGATGAAAGATATCTGGTATCTCCTGCTAATCAGAGCAGCTCGTGTTCGCATGCGACGGAGACAAACACAACGGACTCAGTTGAACCCGCAGCATCACGTAGGCTACTGCTTAGTTATATCACAGTGACATGTGCGATTTCAGTAAAGATTTAGCAAACTTCTAAGCCGTAGCCATCATTTTGACAGGAATGTGCCATAGATATGACACATTCTATTTAGAGAAGATTGAATCGTTTCATTGCATATAAATATTGAATGGGCTTGTAAGATACCTGTGTTTTTTAAACGATCTATGCAAACAAATTGTAAAAGGACAGACGAGTTAAAAACTAAAGCAAGTTACCTATAAGAATTCCCATCATGTTCTAACTTGTGTCTCTATAAAGGTTGCACCTCTAGTCTGTCTTCATATGCTCCATAATCGTAGCACATGGTCCGCCTCAGACGCAACAAAAAGGAAGAAAATACGCTCTGAGACCTCTGGCGGAACGGTCTAGTTATGTTCCCCTCTCAGCTGTCTGCTAAAACTGTCCAATCAATCGCAGGTACACTGATAGGCGGTCAATGCAATTTCTGACATCTGTGTGTCATGCTTTGAATCATACAGCGGGGAGCACCAGAAAAGATTGGAACCATACCGCCTCGTTAAGGTCGGGGGAGGTCTAAACCCCCACGCAATGTCTGCCCTTAGGTCTTACAAGTCTGTAAATGACTCCACCTTTATTATTTATAATAATAGTGGATGTCATAATTATATATATATATATGGACCTCTAAACTATAATCGTAGTCTTTGATCGGACAGACGATGCAGTTGGTTGGTTGGTTTAGGCCTAGTTGTTTCCAAAATGAGGGTTTTTCAGGAGGAGGCTGAATGCTGCTCTAATTAACGAGAGGATTCAGTGAAGCAAATGAGGAAAAGAAAACATTGCTGATACAAAACAAACTTTTGCATTCCTAATACGGTTGTTTTCCCACATAATGTCTGTTAGATATTGTTTTCAGGCAGATTATAATCTAACTAGGCCCCAAAGGTATTCAGATCCCACACACACCCACGCACCGCCGACCCCAAAGACCACCTTTTCCCAGCCATGCACGAGGAACATGTCACTCAGGGCGATGGCGTAAAAGATTGGCTGACACATGCTTCAATACAAAATCTTCAATGTGCAAAAATCAAGGTAGACCCACTTGAGAGGAATCAATGCAAGCTTGTTTATAATATATAGTATATAGTATATAGTAGTATATATAGTATAGTACAATGCATAATGCACAAGCAAGCTCCTGGGAAAAATGTTGCTGATATACTATCACATAGGAATCAGTAATTACTTTCCAGAGCTCCAATCTTTGACACAAAAAGTGTTATAAGCACTACAAACAAAAACAGAAGCAGTTTATATAACACACACACACACACACACACACACACACACACACACACACACACACACACACACACACACACACACACACACACACACACACACACACACACACACACACACACACACACATTCAGTACCTCAGAAAATTAGAATGAGAAAAAGTTAAATATTGAAGACTCAGGCCACGTTTATACGTAGCAGGGTATTTATAGAAACAAATATTTCCCTCCCTCCATTTTCAAAAATAACATTGTGCACACATCGTTTTCAAAAAAGTTGTCGTTTACATCAAAACGCATAAATTACGTAATTACGATGGTTATTGCGATGGTTATTGCCATTACCATCAAGGTTAATACAAATAAAGGCTTGAAATATTTCACTTTTGTTGGCATGAATCTTTATTATATATGAGTTTGAAGTTTTGAAAAAATTGAATTATTGAAATTATTAATATCTCCACAAAATTCTAATTCATTGAGATGCAGAAGTGCAACATAAAACATAACTTAAATTAACCAGTGGAAAAAGGGATTAAGGGGGGCAATTAAAATATGCCTCATTGAAATGGGTTTCCTAATTGCAACTGCTGACATCAAATTGATTGATTGTGAGGGCTATTGACAATTCTAAATTCTACTTTGGGAAACTGTGGCTTTGTGAATTATATTTTTATCATTATGTTAATTCCGACAAATTATGGTGTTTTCCCAACAAGTAAACATAGTATATGAGTTCCAGGAAACATGTTTTTTAAGATGTTTGCTCGAAACAACTTTTAGGAATAAAAATCTCGCCTACCGCCATTCCCCTCCTTCAGTCATGGACCTATAACGTCCCTTCAGAATGCGCCGTTTCTGGTGTCTGTAGTTTTAATGCAAATGAGCTGCTGCCCATTGACCAATGAGCTGTCAGACTGAACCACAGCATGGTGTAATTAAATAATATCCGGGGCTTTAGCCCCGAATGAAACAGCCTAGTGACGCCACTGCGTGGTACCTGCTTTCAGAAATGCACATCTCACAAATCATGTACAGACCTATTTCAAAGTTTGTATGCGTGTGGGAGCACCAGAGACCAAAAACAACACCCTAATCCCAGGATAACTGTTGTTTTCATAGTATATCCCCTTTAATAAATTCCAACATCTCCTTGCGCTTGTGGCTTGAGCATCTGTGTGGTTGATTTGTTGGCGCGTAACGTAACAATTCAAACGACGATTGCCATACAACGTGTATCCCTTCAGTGAGTTTAGGGGACTGTTTGGGCTTACCCATGTCTCGGTAGGATAGGCAATCGGAATTTAGAAGCTGTTGGTAGGTCTTTAAAATGCAAATTTAAACCTTGAATGTTCGACAAGCCAAAATGAATTTCCCATGGCGGCTGCTCCAGTCTCACAAGAGGGGTAAACGGGGTCGTTTCAGTTCATATGACCTCGTTTTTCCCATTCACGTGAATGATAGTAGGATTGTAATTGTTTGTAAATGGGGTACATCTGCCCTCAGAGTGTTAATGTTTTCTTGGCTTAAAGGCAGTGGCGGGCCGGGATCAAAAAACATCCCCGGCGGAACATATCAAACGTCATCCAACTAAGGACAGTGGAACAAAATGGCAAAATTACACAAGTTCTACAGGTTCAGATGAAATATGAAGTGAACTAAAACAACAGTCAAAAAACGACATAATAACTCAGTAAAATGTTTAGGTTGTGAATATGAGGTAAAATCTGAATAAATAGTACAGCAATGAGTCTATAAAAACAGCAATAAGTAATAATAAATAATCTGTGCAAAATATAGCTGTGACTTATTCCTCAGTGTAGAGGCTGCGCGACAAAACTACTTTTGTGTTGTTTTGTTCTACACCTAGGCACAGTGAACCTGCGGCCAGAGCTGGGCAGAAGGTGAAACTCATTGTGCATGGATGGGAACGGTCATTTAAAAAATTGAATCAGTTATACGCTGTAGCTGTCTTGCATACAAGGTCTCCAAGTTGAGCTGTGGTTAACCAATTAGTCAGCTGAACCACTTAACTTAAGTGCAAATTATAAAACTGGTTCAATAAAAGCATGGTAAGAAAGGGTCATGATCGATAAAATCTAAAATCAATGAGCATGTACTTTGTCTTTGTTATATTAAGTTGAAAGGTATACGCCTCGCACCATTCAACAAAGTCGTTGATGACTTGGCCGTGACCAGTTTCAGTTACTTTGAGCAGGCTAACAATAAGTGAGTCTGCATATTTAATTATGGTCCTATTGTCCCACCTGCTCTGACAGATATTTGTATACAGGATATAAAGTCTCCCCCCAAGGAGAGCACGCATCCTTGGGGGGAGACCGTTGATGAGCAGAACTTGTCAGAGCCATCCACTCTCACTCTTTGTGTCCTGTTGGTCAAAAAGTCAAGGTAAGAAAAAAAGGATCTGCCATGACGTACTTCCTCACCATCGACTCCAACCGATCAAATTCTGATTCCGTAAACCATTCAGCCCAAGCGTCTTCCACTATCCCCTCGTCTATAGCTTTTTATGCTGCACTTAGTCATTCTAATTGTTTGTCAAGTAAACCTTGGTTGGGTTCAAACCTCACTTTTCCCAGACTGCATGTTGCCGTTACTGTCGTTAATGGCGTCGCATTCATAAAGTTTTCAAATGATTGATAGGGCTCCGGTTTCAAGTCTGCAGAACAACTGCAATATGTTAGGGTTAGGGTTGGAGATAAACATGCCTAACTACAGCTGCCTCAGTATGGGTTATTAGCCTCAAAGCCAGAATAGTTTTAGTTAGTACACGGTACTGTGAGCAGAAAGAGGCAAGACATACGTGTTGGATGTGAGAATAATTGCGTTCATTCAAGTACCGATCTACAATACTCACTGTACCTTTTCTAAGGGCAATTGGAACCTTTGCAATCCCCTGTTGAACCTCACTTAAGTATTGAGCATAGAAAATAAAGTCAGTGTTCCTTGAAAATGACCAGCTATGATTTACAACAGTGCATCTAAGTAGTAGGAGTAATAGCTAGAGTAAGTTCTCATTTCACAACTGCTGTGAAATGTAGGAGCCTATTTTCGATATAATACAGGAAAGTATTTTTGTTCATTTGCTTTGTCTTCATATGTTTAATAGGTTTATTCCCTTCTGCTGGGGCAACACAAACCACAGAGTGAAACTGTTGATATAAGGGTTTTTGTGCTATGTCTGTCATGAAAAAGACCTGGTTGAGCTTCCTCAATATGAGTCAGAAGGCAGCAGCTCTGGCTCTCACTCAGGAATATCTGCCACACTAGTACTAACCACAAGCACAATTATTTCAGCAATATCATTTTCATCATTATCCATGTCCATATCAATCCAATCACAATCTATTGTTATATCCTTATACCATTCAGAATTCAATAATGTAAAACATCAAACACTTTCTTTGAATACACATGTTTCTTCTAGTACCCCTTGAACGGCGCCATTGATTTGGTCTTCATTCTCCTGCCTTAGGAGGATGCTTATAATTTGAGGGACATCACTAACTAATGTTGTTGGATCCTCGCAAGCATTCTGGCAACCATGAGGTCTACTGTGTGGGACAAACCTACTGGTGCCCATGGGCCCATTGGTCATTTGCTTATGTTTTTAGTAACATGTCCATTATGGGACATCTAATTAGGTGAGTGCTATTGTTCTTCATAAGTTTTATTCTTTCTTTCTTTCTTTCTTTCTTTCTTTCTTTCTTTCTTTCTTTCTTTCTTTCTAGAGACTCCACTTAAAATATTCAGAATAGCTTGGAATCGCACGCTTCTTTTCAGATTTTTAAAATATTTTATACTTTTAAGATATTCTACTTTTACAATGTTATCTTTTTCTTAAAATTTGAGTCAGTAGGTGCGTTTCCATCCCCCTGATTATATGCAAACTTTGAAGCATCGAATCAGTAAACGGTGATGGAAACAACAAAATTTGCATAAAAATCCTCTAATTCGCAAAAAGGTTTATCCACTCGCTTGAGGTGGTTTTTGAGAAATGCGAAACAGAGTAAATTCGCAAAATGGGAGATGGAAACACACTTTTCGAAACAGCTGTGACGTAGCGAACTTTGCCAACTTCACCTTGCAGGCATTTATTAAATTAGGAACACCATGCAGGTTAACAATGCATCGATGTGATAGAGAGCGAACCGTTGTACTTTACAGTTTACTTTACGCTGGATCACTGTTTTAGAGAGGAAGACCCCTGGACTGCTTAGCTTGTCTAAAACTAAAGCAATGGTTCAATACTACTTTGATTTTATTATCTCGTGTTCTCGAGCTGCTATTATGCACATGTATGTGGTGGTAGACTTGCAGTCTTGGTTTGTTGTGTCATGATAAACATACGGTTGTGGAGACGGAGTTAGACCCTCCGTACTTCTCTGGCTGAGCTGCTGGAGGAAGGAGATCTCCAGTGACACGTCCACAGCTACTGTTCTCCATCACAGACGGATCACAACGCCTGTGGCTGTCGGGCTGCTCCTCCTGAGGGGCGTCCAGACCGGGGTCCAGAGCGACAGGGACGTCAGCCAGAGGGCTGCTGTGGACGGCTGCGTCCCCTCCTCTGAGCTCCTGCTCTGCGGTGCTCATCGGTGGGAGAGCCCTGCCAGAGAGTTTGCCGTGTTGGACCCACGTGCCAAACGTCCCGTAGAGTTGCTCCCTGAGCTGCTACGAGCCACCAGGTGGACGGCGTAATGCTGGAAGATGTGTGGCGCGGTGAGCAGAGCCTTCTCCAGACCGTTCCAGGGGATGAACTGTTTCTCCAGGCGGGCCAGGATGTATTTAGCCAGCTGGAAAGAGGACACAGAAGACATAAGCATGCTGCCACTTAGCATTCACACAGGACCTATTTGTCATTTTGATGTTGTTATGTTCCTCTGTGAAAGCATTTGGTTAATTTGCCAATTGATTCTATGGGTTGAATTTGTGTTTAGCGCAGTAGGGATGCAAATGACACCATTAAAGGGTCAAGCAAATATTACAATATGGAAATTAAGTATGTTACTAAAGTAGCTACAGTGCAAAATGTCTTATTTAACTTTGTGCGTTCAGAATACAAAACAATGTTTGCAAATCAGCTTTTTTCTCTTAAAAAACGTACAAGTCACCAATATGAAGCATCTTATTCAACAATAGAGTCCTGGTGATGAGCTATGGGCTGCAGAAGACAGTTGGCCTGCTGCCTGTCCACCCTCACCCTGACCCAGGGGAAGGAGGACCGGAGTATTTCATTATTCAGTTCACCTGTTCAGTATTTTCAAGATGAACAATATTTCATCTTGGTGTGAAAAGAAAGATTGCTGTGCAAGTGAAATATTCAATGCGGATACCGCTTGGTTAGAGTGAATAAAGCTGGAACACAGCATAAGTGGAAGATTACATTTCCACCTGAAATAATTATCAGTTGGTCATTATCAGTTGGTAGCCCTGAAGTAATATGAGACACATACAGTTAGATATCCTGAGAATAAAACATACAATTTTGACACTCGACCCCTCGATTGAAAGTTCAGGGCAAATTTAATTGAATGACGCCAAGCAGAGCCAAACACTCGCAAATACACCAGATTACCACCAGATGGCGATAAAGGACATGTATTCGGATTAAAGGAAATTGTCCTTTTTGATTAATTGATTGTAAAAATCATCATGTTTAGATGCAAACCAAGACACTGGATTATCTTATTGTGGTTTTATGCGATCAAATCAAACTCAAGTTCGGGAACATAAACAACAATGGTAAGACATAATTTTTGGTTGTTAAACGATAAGGGGAAGTATTTTCTTCAATTGTTATTTGCGAGCTGTATTTTGTGCAGGTCAAATTTCGTGGAAAAGATAGCTATTGCTGTGCATTTGCACATTTATGAAACACAAAATCGGGTACGGGTGCTAGCCTGGCAAGCCAGACCCATATCGGAAAGATATTGGGTCTGGTCTCGTACGGTGGCAGGCAGTGTGGGTGGGATAAACGGTTGTCTTTCAAGTTCTCCCTGCACGCACAAGGATAGCGCTACAACCAATCAGAGCAACGAAGAAGGTGACGTAGTCAGAGCGACGGAAATTTCCATGGGGAAGTGTTGCGAATGGTGGATTGAGAGAATGGAGACCAACGACGAAACTTTTACCGTATCCGGTCGGCAAAACTCTGAATACATCTTTCTTTTCCAGGAAAGACTTCAGTGCAGTTCTTTGTTCATTTCTCAAAGAAAATGATAACTTCAAGTCTTGAAGAGTCGCGGCCAAAGCCGAGTCGAAAGACAGCTGTTCGCCAGCAGCAGCAGCCATTATTGTTTACCTTTAACACGGAACCGTCGCAGCTCTGTCGTCATTCGGCTCGATACCGCCCCTCACGATCTGATTGGACTGTCCCATTTTCTGTTTCCAGCAGCGAAAAACGACGACAGAAGGCTAGACCTCCCTGGCTTTAAATTAAATTTGCTGCCGCTAGGGGCGTCTAGATTTCTAGGCTATACGGGTGCACTTCCGTCTTTGACAATTCTTGGGTATTCAAAAGTCAAAGTACTTCTAAAAAGCACTCCTGCCTTTTTCTTTCTCTATCGAAAACCGGTCACGGAGTCGCTCCACTTGACATGCTAGCTGTTGAGTTATAGCTAACTTTTAGCCAACACCGTCACACAGAGCATTGAGATATGTATCTATTTAAAAATCTATATTTTTGACAACACTACTGTAGACAGACACTGTGTGGGGCAGTAGCCTGTGCTGGTGCCCATGGGGCCGGGGGACAACTTACCTGAGTCAGCAGCTGGGAGATGACTGCTCTGAGGGAGGAGCCAGACACCACCACCCGCCAGGGCGGGGCCGAGGCAGGGGTGAAGTCGACAGTGGCCTTGACCTCAGAGTTGGACGTCCGGAGGGAGGGTCCAGGGTCCGGTTGTACTCCAAGATGACCTGAAGGCCAATAGAATTACAAAGTTTAGTTTTTCCAACATACATCCTATCCTCCAACATCACAGCACTTGTTGAACTGGCTCTTTGAGGTAATGGTACAGCTGATAAATTGAAGTAACTAACAAATGTTTACCTTCACAGGGTCTTGGAGAGGGTGGTGAGACGACAATGCAATGCATGTTGGAAAAGCAGAAGCCAAAAAAACGCACGGAGAGAGCAGTGAAAAACACGACGTACTCGCACGGTACCAGGTAAACTGATGAATAACAGAGCCACGGAAACCAGTCAACATAGCATATGGATTCCATCACTGGGCATGGTGACATCATGTCAAAGAGCCTGATGGCATAAAGTGTGAGTGTCAACAAGTTATGTTACCATAGTGACAATGAGGCACATTATACATTTTAATGCCTAGCATCCTTTTTTCATCCTTGAATGGATGAAAACATTTAAATATTGCATTGTATTTCAATAGTACGTTCTACAATGTTTATTACTGTAACATATGAGGTTATTTTAGCTGTTAGAAATACTCATACTCAAAACTTGTACTTACCTACTTAAAATATAAATGTTACTGCAAGGTTGCAAAAGCTGTTATACTGCTCAAAAATGCTAAAGAAAAGGTCCCTTATGAAATGTCATTATTCTGGATTATTATTTTTAAGATAATTATAGAATTGGCCATATATATATATATATATATAGTTACACCAAAAAAAACTGATGCTGCCATTTTTTCCATTTCTGTTGCCCATGTATTTGAGTACTGCATTCAAAATTCGCAAGTAATGACATACCGAACTGAAACTACGCTTCAGAAATTAGCTGTATTCAGTACTGTTTGACGACATATACTGAACAATGGCTTTTCAAACTGTTATGTGGGCATTCTCGCTTCCTGCCATCCTTTTTTAATAGTTGTGTCTGGCATGGTTTACTGATTGGTGTGAAGTCTATAATATATAGATATATATATATGCAATATGTGTATATATATATATATATATATATATATATATATATATATATATATATATACAATATGTATATCTTTTGAATATTTTCGTCTTTCGGTTTATTCGTATCAGAAATCTTGTTAATAGCTTAGCTTTTTTTAAATCTCTTGTATGTGCATTGGGAATTTGACAATTTTCATCACAACTGTATTCACATAATAAATAAAATAAAATCCCTTGAATCTTGTATGTTGAACTACATAATCCCGACATCAATTTTGTACAATATCTTGCAAGCAATCTGCTCTAGCGTCAGTAGAGGCTACTGCTCCCACTGTTTAACTGATCTGGGACAAGCCCAGTCAGCAGTGAGCTCTCTTTGCCCCTTCATCGCCCGTATGATTGTACCATTGATCTGCTCACAGGAGATCCCTTGCAGTGTTTCCCACAGACCAAGGACCAATGTGTGGTGCGCCGGGGGGGGGCACCACACATTGTATTTTTATTGTATTTTTTTTTTTAATACAATAAAAAATAAATAAAAAAAAGACAGAATCAATTCGTGGCGCTCGATGTTGATTCTGTGGCGCCGCGCCACACAATGGTCTATGTATGGGAAACACTGTCATTCAGCAAAAGCAGCTTCTGGCCTTTGTTTATGTCTACAGGAGGTTTGTCATAGACTTCTGTTGTGTGGCAGCGCCTCTGACCAACCTAACCACTTCAGCTACCCCCCGTTTCCATGAACCCTAAAGCAGATTCCTCACTTTAAATCAGCACCCTATGTTCACCTGTCCAACCAGACCCTTCACGTCAATTAATTGTTGAGTGAATGAGTCACCCACTGGGGTCTGAGTTGTTTGTCCAAGCACTCAGCGTCTGAACAGAAACTATGCACAACTGTATCCCAACTATGTTGGGATACAACACAATTGCAATTAAAACACACAGATGACGCACACACACACACACACACACACACACACTGACACACAAATAGTTATGGGCCCCATGCTTCCTTCCCAGGGACTAGAGATGTAAATTTGCCTATATAACTCTGGTACTGCTAATGAGCTGTGCATTGTCCCTGTCAAATAAATAAATAAATAAACAAACTGTGAAGAAAAAGCATATATTTAGATGCTCGTTTTGCTTTCAGCAATTTAGTCATTGCACTTTAGTGTTTTGCGGCTGGCTGGTTATCTGCCGCTCTGCATCAGACAGAAAGCACTCAAATATTCTTCCCAAAAAAATGAGTGGATTCAACAGGATTTTAAAGAATTGAAAGCCATATGAGCACTAGTATTTTCCGTGAGCATCAGATGACAGATTTTAAATGAAAGATGAACACAGATCCAGTTTAGCTTTCTTGCTTTAAATCCCCATCCTGTCACTTCTCGTCATGTACCTTCAACAACTTTGTGTTTCCACAGACGCCACAGAGTCGAGCCTCTGTACTCAGATATACAGTACTCTTGTTGAGCAGAGTGGTTCATGCAGACAGTATTCTAGACACACACACACACACACACACACACAATTTAGTTAACGCTTGTTTTCCCATTCCATTTAAGCCCTTTAAAGACAATAAATATGGTTGGCAATCACAGGAAATGAGTGATTATGCAACAACCTGTAGGTTTACAGTACAGTATGGAGCTCTACTCAATAACTGGGAAACACACAAGTAAAGGAACCACCGCTGCACCAGAGAGAGAGAGAGGGGGAGAGAGAGACAGTGGGGGGTGAGAAGGAGAGGTAGATGGAGTGGGGCAGAGAGAGAGAGAGAGACAGATAGCGAGAGAAGAGAGAGTGAGAGACATGAAGATAAGGGGACAGAGCACACGGGGGGGGAGCTGGAGGAGAAAAGTCATGGTCGAAGAGCGAAAGAGGTGAAAGATGGAGTAGAAGCTGCAACGGAGGGACACAGACAGACGGGGACATACAAAGGGACCAGGGGTCCGCATTCAGGACCCCTCGCCGGAGTCCGAGTCAGCCCTGTCTTTGATGTCCTGATATCATGCAGCACTCAGAGAGTCATGGGGCACACAACAGCAAGAGAGAGAGAGAGAGAGAGAGAGAGAGAGAGAGAGAGAGAGAGAGAGAGAGAGAGAGAGAGAGAGAGATGAGAGAGAGAGAGAGAGAGAGAGAGAGAGAGAGGAGAGAGAGAGAGAGAGAAGAGAGAGAGAGTGAGAGAGAGAGAGAGAGAGAGGAGACCTCAGAGAGAGAGCGAGCCTCTATATTAGGCGAGAGAGATCGTAGATGAGAGAGAGAGAGAGAAGAGAGAGCGAGCGAGAGAGAGAGAGAGAGAGAGAGAGAGAGAGAGACCCTCAAATGAGAGAGCTCGAAGCAAGCACTTCAACCTGCAGGCTCGAATGCATAG
>NC_082391.1:20248044-20296322 GCF_031168955.1 Gadus macrocephalus | reverse complement strand
CGTCGGAGGAGAACTGCTCCGTGCTGCTGACGCGCTGAGCCTGAAGGATACAATGACCCCTAGTGTTATCCTGCGTAATCCCGTCGGCCCGCGCGGTAGGAATAGCCAGAGTTAGCTCGCCCATCTTGGCCTGACTGCCCCCCCCCCCATCCCCCCATCCTCACTCTGTTGAGCTGGAGGACGCTCCCGTGAGAGATTAGGACTCTGGTCTCTGGTGTGCCAAGGCAGTGGGCACCCAGTGCTCATGTGCCTTTTTGAATTGATAATCCGAGCCGGGGCAGCGTACTCTGTAATGCTATCAGACGCTGCTGCTTTTTGCAGTACTGTCGTGAGCACACATACACACGCACCACACGCACACACACACACACACTCATAGCGATATCATTGAACACATGAACGTAAACACACACGCACGCACACACACACACACACACACACACGCACACACACACACACACACACACACACACACACACACACACACACACAACTGCAATGCCACTACTGTATGCACACAGCAGACTGTATTATTATTAAAGTCCTAGGAATAGCCTGACTCTGGAAATATTGTAGACATCAAGGCCTCAAACCAAAGATTCTCACATCTGTGACTGGGCAATATGTAGGTGAGGTACATCCACAAGTGGCTTATATAATGTATACACTGTAATTAAGAGAAGATTTGTTTGTTTCATATTGTTTTATCATTAAACATGTCACCTAGGTCCTAGCCGACCTACCAGGTAAAAAGAACCCAACAGAAAATCTGGACCTCTTTTAAATTATTCACAAAAAAAAGATCTGTTCCAGTGAAAAATGTTTTATGAATGAGCATCTCGTATTACAGCATTTTCACTGATTGTTCCGAACAACGGCAGATGGCCTGATCTTTGATACGATAAATCCAAAAGAAAAAAAGAAGAAGTACATTGGCTTCAGCCTAATGTGATGATCACAGGATTTAACAGAGAGTGACTGAATGAATACACTAACTTAATCATCCCCAGACGTTGCCTACCTGCAATTAGAAGCACGGAAACTTTGCGTCATCAGTTGAAAGGCGATCACGTGATTATTTATTTCTGTGTCTTGCTCTGCCTAGAGTAGATACGGCCACAGCACGACTTCAGTTACTGTGTGTGTGACACATGGGTCGACGTTACGTGACGCAGGTAGCACGTGACATCAGTCACAAAGGATAAAAAAATCGTTCGGTGCACCTCTTAATTCAATTAAATCTGTTCATTTTCATAAAATTCCTGTGTGCTTTGTTTTGTACTGAAGCTGATAAATGTACCTCCCTCGAGCTGTTATGACACCTCAATCTGACTTCCCCAGCTGTGTCTTCCATGGGTTATATAAGACAGTGAGTCTCTGAGCATTGCTAACATATGTGCATCAGCGAGGATAACTGCACAATATGTTACAATGAAGCATAGCTTCACATCGCTAATGTCAATTTTATGAGATCATTAAATTAATTACGTATGTGATTATTCAAGGGCGTACAATCTTTGATGCCCATCTGTGCGTATAACGAAGCCCAATCTAATCAGCCCTGTCCAATGTATATTTCATTTATGGAAATGCATGGCAGAATTTAACAACATATGAGATCCTTCCTCACTTTTACCTCAAACTCTGGTAAAGCTGCAATCTATAAACCTACAATTTCTTCATAGTATTGTTTGTTGTGCCCTTACTGGTTTGTCAGTTGAACAGCTTTGCTCACCCGTCCTAAGAAGTAGACCTTTCTGCTGTGTGGTTATGTAATACCATGTATTTATTGTGGTAATGCATTACAGACACAATATAAAAAAATAAGAAACTCAAAAGAAACATTGGAGATAATTAGACTCCCAGAAAAGATTTATGGATCTGGTCTGTCAATTATGTTATAAATTATTTTTAATGGATTTCGAGTAAAGAGATTCCAGAAAAACAAAACATTTTGTTTCACGTTAGCCATCTTGTTTTTTTATTTGTCTCTTTAAAACATTGGTCTGTCCACCAACCAATCAGGCGTCTACTGCCATTTAAGAAGGATGGTCGGATCTCTTCGAATGAACTCATAACTCCAATAAGTGGATGTAAAAGAATATCTGCCGGAATCTACAGGGGGATTTAATGATTGTGTCCCCTGTCCTTAATGTCAGTCCTTAAGACAAACAGCACTGAATCTGATTTACTGCTCATTACAAATTGGAAATACTTCTCACATCAACATACACTGTCAGCAGCCCCTATCTTAACCAACGCTTGCAGACACACACACACACACACACACACACACACACACACACACACACACACACACACACACACACAGTCCTTTAAATTAACATTTGCAGTGCACAGTGCACCTTAGTAAGATGCACTAGTTTTATGCACAAGGTTAGTGCACAATGAATAAGAATTATATATTACATATAATTATCTCTATAGGCAAATGATGTGCATTCAAGTATATAGTAGATTAAAGCAGCGCAAAGCGGGAGACTCTCAACTGTCCTTGTCTCCGTGAAACCTCCTCAAGCATGCCAGGGGACGCAACCGGCAATTAATGTGACTGACATCATTCAGAGTGATAGCTAAGGTGGTTGCCATACAGGGTGTGTGTGTGTGTGTGTGTGTGTGTGTGTGTGTGTGTGTGTGTGTGTGTGTGCGTGCGTGCGCGCGTGCGTGTGTGTGTGTGTCTGCGCGCGCGTGTGTGTGTATGTGCGTGTCTGTGTGTGTGTGTGTGTGTGTGAGAGTGCGGGAAAGAGAGGGCTGCATGCGAGTCAAGCCACCGTGGTCAGAGTAATAGCTAAGGTGTTTGGCGTACAGGGTGTGTGTATGCGTGTGCTCAAATGTATTTTGTGTGTGTTTTGTTTTTGCTGTGTGCACGAGCAGAGAGAGGGGCGTGCGAGTACAGCCAGCGTGAGGTAGTGCGGGGCCACCGAGTCCGGAGCCCTCTTCCCACGCTGTAAACACACCGACTGGGTCCCTGCTCCCCCAAAGCCCGGGTCCCCTCTCTTGTGAGATGGGCGTAGTAGTGCTGCTGCTGCTGCTGTCTTTTCACATCATGCCATCAGAATCGGGACGCAGGACTGCTTAGATAATGCCTAATGAATGGCCTCCAGGGAAGCGCTTCAACTGAGACACGCGTCAGGGAGAGCGGACTCTTACATAAGCATTCAGTAACCAAAACATAACATAAAAAGATCGTTTTGAAGGAATCTCTCAAGATCATTTCCAGTGGTCTTTATTCGTCACACACACAGAATAACTGATAAAAACACTTTGAGAGATAAGTGACTATAAGAAAACTATAAGAGAGAGTGGGTCAAATACGTAGGTAAATAGAGCAAATACGTGTAACTTAAATATTAGATTACAGCTTTTAAAAATAGGTGTACAGATGGTGCTGAGCAATAAACAATACAGAAATCAAAATATTGATTCAATCAATATTGTTTATTGCTCAGCACCTTCGGTACATCTATCTATAAAAGTAATAAAATCAACCAATTTGATTGTACAGTGCAGTGTGTAGCAGCATATGGTTAAAGTGACTGACTTCCTTATTTCACTGGGTTAGCAAGAGTCAGTTATGAGAGTCTATTGGGCATTTGAGCACAAAGTCCTCAGGGCACGGTCGTCACTCAGTATCACTCCTTGCTCTGTCAAGGTGACTAACTTACGACAAGGCATAATGTCTCTAGTCAGGTCGTTTGCTAGTTCGTGTGTGTGTCGTTGAGTCTGTTTAGAACATATCAGACATGCAGCGACAGGTTGACCGAGCCATGGCACTGTTTGAATTGGAACATTTACATTTAAATGATCTCTCCTCCCCTTCACCTTGGAGCAACATCTCTGGGAATTTAAATGTAATTAAAGTGTTTGCAATAATGGATATAGCTCTCCAATAAATATGCATTATTCACAGCTGGCGGAGCCGATGTAATTGCACTGGAGGCTTAATGCATAAATAATTCTTTGCACGACAACGCGATAAGGTGAATCGAGGCCGACCGGCGGTTTCGGCTTTTGGTGAGAACGCCACCGACGGCGCTTCGAGGGGGAGACGAGAGCGAGTGCAGCCTGCAGGTTGGGGGCGATGGCGTGGCCAGACACGGGAGGAGAGCCGTCTTCTGGCCCCCCCGGTGGGCGTGGTGTGATTACAATAGTAATCACCGGAACAGCCTGAGAGCACGCCGAACGCGACGGCTCAATCCGTGTCGAGAAAATTGTGTGTTTAAAGGCACCCAGTGCAACTTTCGAGGCTTAAAAATAAACATTCAATTTCTAGTCTTTTTTACACGGAGTAAGTTTCAATAACTCCATACCATTACATACCGACATTTAAGCAGCAAAGATGAGACGTCGTTGTGTGGTGAGAACTGATACAAAATCGATAACAACAACAATGCCGCCATTTTCTTTATTTTTTGTAACCTACAATAAATAAAGCAGGCTTCCAGTCAATGGAAAAATGGCTTCTCCCCACCAGCGATTGTTGTTGTTTACGATTTTCTATCAGTTCTCACCACACAACGACGTCTCATCTTTGCTCCTTGAATGTCGATATGTAATGGTATGGAGTTATTGAAACTTACTACGTGTAAAAAAGACTAGAAATTGAATGTTTATTTTTCATTGAATGTTTACATAAAGTTGCACTGGGTGCCTTTAAGGTTGTGTTTAAGTTGTACAAGTTGTATTCTGTTTGCCCAAAGCTAATTTCTCTCCTGAGAGAGACAATAAAATACTTACTTACTTACTTACTTACATAAGGGAATAAAGCTAAAATATTGTCACTCGATGAATGCAAAAAATGGGATCTAGCTACTAATGAAGATGTATGAGCCCACGCGGTCTTCGACGTAAGGGGGGGGCCTCTCCCTGTGCCATCTTCTACGTCTGCCATCTTTGTCGTTAACCTTCACGTCTGTCTGTTTGGATGTGTCCTCCTGTCGTCACCCCGACTGTATTTACTGTTTGGGCCGTGGCAGTTGCTGGCTGCTGGCTGTGTCCCCGGCGGCCATGGATCACCAAGACCCCCCCCCCCCCCCCAAACACTCCCCAAACCCTACCCCCGGGACAGGAGAGAGAGAGAGGTAGAGAGTGCATGAGAGCAAGAGCGAGAGTATTAGAGAGAGATATGGACAACGAGAGAAAGAGAGTGCGAAATGGAAAGCCAGAGAGAGAGAGATGGAACGCGAGAGAGAGATGGAAAGCCAGAGAGAGAGAGATGGAAAGCCAGAGAGAGATGGAAAGCCAGAGAGAGAGAGATGGAAAGCCAGAGAGAGAGAGATGGAAAGCCAGAGAGAGATGGAAAGCCAGAGAGAGATGGAAAGCCAGAGAGAGATGGAAAGCCAGAGAGAGAGAGATGGAAAGCCAGAGAGAGATGGAAAGCCAGAGAGAGATGGAAAGCCAGAGAGAGATGGAAAGCCAGAGAGAGAGAGATGGAAAGCCAGAGAGAGAGAGGGATGGAACGCGAGAGAGAGGGATGGAAAGCCAGAGAGAGAGAGGGATGGAACGCGAGAGAGAGAGAGATGGAAAGAGAGAGGTAGAGAGAGGGCAATTAAAGAGGAGCCGAGTCAGGGCCAGTTAAGATGAAGAGATACCTTGTGTCTCGCTGATTACAGTGCAATGACCACATTCTGATTAATTCCTTTTTCTTATTCCCTTTTTCATGTTTTTTTGCATCTCCTATCCTACATGGTGAACATCTAATTATATTTTAAGCTATTTTCCGTATGGACAACGAGCAGCTGTTTGAATGGTGGCATAAATATCATTCCAGCAAAGGATGAGCCCCATGTGAAATGATCACGGAAAGGATCCTATTTGTTCCACCACTGATCTACTTATTCTAGCGTACATGCCCACAATGTTTGGGGGCTGGTAAACATTGGACAGCGACTGCTGATACAAATCTCTCCGACACCTGAGCCGACCGTGCCAGGTAGTGACCCTTAAGGATTGGCCTGAAGCCAAACCCTGAGAGGAGCTGACTTGGGCCCGCTCTAGATTTCACTAAATCACATCCCGGGGGAAATGACGACAGGAATGATTTATTGACGATGCAATTGATAATGTGGGCAATTCGGGCCAATAAACAATGTCATCGGTCCGAAAATAAAAAGGAAAAGCAAAGCGAGAGAAGAATGTACAATGAATGCTGAAATCGAAATAAGGCTGATTGCAGTTCCACAATATCATACACAGGGCTGGGGGTGAAATGCCCCCTCCCTAATGAACAGCATGTGTCCACTCCAAGTCCACTCCAAAACAACTGGGCCTGTCAGGCCAAGACGGCTCAGAGAGCACATCATGCTAATGATGAGAATATCATTGCCAGTAGGATGTCCAGTAGATGAATGGAGAGGATGCTAATGGTTATCATCAGCTCGCCAGTTTGTGTTGGAGGGGGGGGGGGGGGGGGGGCAGATGTGTTGTCTTGCACGTTCAGGCCCACTGATTCAGCAGCAGGGGCTGACACCGGAGCGACCCTGTGACAGAGAGACGGACTGACAGCTCGACGGGCCGACTGTCACCCTCCCGCACCTGGGCCTGGGATAGGTGATAGCCTAGCTTGTTTGGCTCCAGTGTGTGTGTGACGAGAGGCCGGGTGTCGATGAGCTGACCGACAGCGGGTGACCTTGTAATTTAAAGCCCTGCGATCTCTCCGCAGCACTGAGCCACATCGCACTGTACGCTCTATTCCTGCGGTATTATATCTCAGTCGCGGGGGGGGGGGGAGAGACACGGCCAATAAAACCCACTGACACGTTAAATCACGGGGGGGGGGTAAGGGTCAAAAAAGGAAGCAATGAGTTTGCACGTTGTTATCATTATTATTTATCCTAGGGCATTTAAGGACACAAGCAATTCCAGGAGCAAACCGAATGTGTAACGGTTGTGTGAACGGTTGTGTGCGACACCCATGTTTCCCACAGAAGCAGAGCGGACACAACGTAAACATCAGGATGGAGTTTCCTCCGACGCTTCGGCTCCAACGCGAGGCCTCTGACCTAGCTCTGCTCGGCTTACGTAAAATACAGAAAGTAGGCCAAACATTAGGCTATGGGCGCACTCTCACACTCTCTCTCTCTCTCTCTCTCTCTCTCTCTCTCTCTCTCTCTCTCTCTCTCTCTCTCTCTCTCTCTCTCTCTCTCTCTCTCTCTCTCTCTCTCTCTCTCTCTCTCTCTCTCTCTCTCTCTCTCTCTCTCTCTCTCTCTCTCTCTCTTAAACTCATACAAACACACAAAGGATGACAATTGCATCACCCTGCATGTTTATTTTAAATAAATGGCATGGGCATATAATATTTATCAATTCACTAATTCTTTGCATGTATATTTTTATTTTCAAACAAAAATGGCCCTTGCAAGTGTCAAAAAAGCCCCCGAGTCTGAAGTCTCTAACACCCTCTCTCTCACACTGGATAATGACATCACCCTGCATGTTTATAACCATTTAATATTCAGCAAACTAATTAATTAGCTGTTTTTATAATAAAGTAAATAAACTCTGCAGTATGTTAAAAGCGTCAAAAGGCCCCCAGGGGTTTCTCTCTCTCTCTCTCTCTTTTTTTTTTCCGTTTCTTTCTGTCACCCTTTCTGTCTCTCTATGTCCCTCCTTATCTCTATCAAAGGATAACAATGTAAACCCTCCATCTTTATTTTTTTATATTTTATGGAAATATATTATATACTATAGCAATAATATTATGATCATTATATTATTGCTTATGGACTCATTAGTTATATAAAAAAGGAAAAGTCCCAACTAAAATTCCCGTCAAAAGTGTCAGTCAACGATTAATAAGTTGTAATGTTTTATTGCGTTGACGTATGTTTTTGTGTCACACCAAGAGCCAAAGACAGAACATGTGTCACAACACACGGCCCCAGAACGGGCGGACAGAGCCGTTCTCAAAGGACGTCTCAGGAGGAATTAAGGGGGGAGCTTGGCACACTCCAGGTTGTGTTCTGTGGATGTCAAGGGGGAGGTAAGGGGGGGGGGGGGAGGGGAGGGGGTAAGGGGAGCGGCAGGAGCACTCAGCATCACACGCTTCCCCAGCCCGTGACAAGCTGAACAAACATCCCCGGCGGAGGGACAGAAAGAGCAGAGAGCGGGGAGAGATAGAGAGAGGGGGGGGGGGGAGGGGGGGATATGGAGGGGAGAGAGAGAGAGGAAAAGGTGGGAGAGGGGGAGAGAGACGATAAAGTGTGGAGAGAGAGAGGGAAGAAGGAGATAGAGGGTGAGCCGTAGAGAAAGAGAGAGGAGACGTGGAGGAAATTGTCTTCAATTGAATTAAGATAAGAGAGAACGGAGGACCGAAGGGAACATAGAGAAAGAGAGAGAGAGCAGCAGAGAGAGCAGGGAGATACAGGGAGAGGAGAGAGAGACAGAAACATGGAGGCATAGAGGGAGACAGAGAGGAAGATGGAGGGACACAACAAAACAAAGAGGCAGGGGTAAGAGAGATGAGAAATAATGAACCACGGGCTCTGATCTAATCCCAGACAGAGACTGAGGTATGTCGGATGATATCAAAATAACAACAAACAAAACCAACAGCAGTAAACCACACGCTCATGTTTGCCAAAAGTCAGCCTTGTTATGCGTGAGATGTTTCATCAGGAATCATGCCTGTCTCCATCTCCAAGTGGCACACTGATTGCACCCAAAAATAACCAAAAAAAGCAACAATGACCAATATTTGTACATCAATATATTGGGAGCTGCAGTACGCAAGGTTATAAAACAGTGGAAACGAAATGAAGCACATGGTCAACAATGTTACATCCTCCATCCCCCGGCCCAGGAATAGAAAACACCTTAAACATTCATTAAACTGCTGGTGCAGGCTTGTGCACTGCGCTGTGCATCAGTGCATCCTCCTGGATGCCATAGGAAGGCGGTGGGGGAGGCAGAGAGGCAGACAGAATGTTTGGGGGTTCTATTTTAGGCCGGAACCTTGTCAAACCGCGGCAGTGCCAGATAACTCCCCCGCCCCCCCACCTCGGACGACGACAATAGGTTCTGATGCCTACGACTGGGACTCAAAGGGACACGGTTGTGCTGCCGCGTGCGTGAGGCTGCATAACACGAGCATGCGTGTGAGTATAGATGCTAGCGCGGTGATAAGCCAGTGGATTCGGTGAGCATGGATATGGCATGAGAGGCCTACATTCTGGCAGGGGACCATACAGTAGCTTCAGGACATTCAGGTCACATTACCAGAGACACCCCCTATGTGACAGCAAAGCTTTTGTAAAACAAATGCAGAGAGGTCATTAAGAGGTATTACAGCATGTCTCTACAACGTTACTACGGGGAAAACTCCACGATTAAAAGGACACCTTTAACCTCTGGTGTGGCATTGCAGTGCACTTTGGCTGAGGCGGCATAAAATGTGCACACGACGACACAATACACACCGTCTCATCCACACACTAAACCTTCAACCTCCAATACGAGGACAGCTCGCCAGAGTCCTTTCAGCGCGGAAGACTGTTGTAATTACAAGGCCAGCAGACAATGCTGTGTCAATAAGCCAATAATAGACCTCTGTTAGGGGGGGGACATGCCACTTAAAGACAACCAACCAAACACTTCATCATTGCTGATACATATTTCATAACTCTGCCCTGCAACTCTGGAAGGCTAACGAGGAGTTTATATTACGTGCGTCTTTTTGTACGCGTCCCTATTTTTCAACCTTAATCCTCTGTGTAATATTTGACCTTGCCATGTGTGTTTGATGCAATTATGTATGTCATAGTGTTGGACACTTTGGAAAGGGCTGGATTCACTTCAGTACAATAGAAGCCTTGGGGCGGCTCAGCTGGGGTGGGGGGGGGGAGTGGGATGAGTCATAAGGTCTCGGGAGACGGAGCGGCCACTGCAGGACAGCCAGGCGGCGGCGGGAGCACCAGAAAGCGCTGCTCTCTGTAAGGGCGGCCCGGGCCGCGTGTGAAAGTGCGGGGGCGGGCCGCTAATAATGTTGACGACGACGACTTCAGGATAAGAAACAACAACAACAACAACAAGGACAATCAAATCGTTATGTTGTGGGTGACGCACCACACTGTTGACACGTGGCTTCGTGAGAGTGGAGAGGGGGGGGGGGTTGGGGGCTAGGGGGGCTTCTTGCCAATGGTTTCTATGACGTCTAGAGGCTCAGCGCAAGGAAGTCCTCGGTGGGTTGCTAAAGGTGACCCAGAGGTCAACAGCACGACGGGGAACCGACATGAACATGCCTCTGGATCTCCAAGGAGGAAACAAAGATGGAGAGGTTGAGGAAAAAGGCAGTGGTGAAAGATGAACCCCATAGTGTTTGTTTTCACTGATGTGTGGATCGGTTGTTCCTCTGCAGGCCGACGCCGCCCCAGAACTCGGGTTTTCTCTGTTGAATGCCGCCGTGGTCCCTGAGGGACCTCTCGATGATATAACTAGGCGAACAAAGCAAGGCCCCTGGCTGAGGTGTGTCTCCTGAATAGCTTGTGTTGTTCTGTCGATATGGCAGAACGAAACGGGGGAAACACACACACACACACACTAGTGAAACCAGTGTCATATGCCGGACCTGGGCTCTCGTATCCCTGGGCGTATCAGGTGAAATACGTGTGATCCTGCGATCGCTGCTCCAAGCTGCTGATGTCTGGTGACATGACTAGTCTCCACCGATAGAGCGCTGCAGCTCTGGGTGTGAGTGTGAGCACATCTACGTTTTATTGCATGCAAGGTTGTTAAAGTCTGAATGATAATTAAGTAGCAACAATGGTTGAGCACTTTTCTAGTTTTTTTCATTGGGATTTATCATGGAAAACTATAGCATAGTTTAGCTTAGTCGAGGCAGGTACAAAACGCGACAAAAGTTCCGTAATAAAAAAAAATATTACACAATACACAATGAAAGGGAATACAAGTCCTCAAATGAACATGCCAGAAGTAAAAGTATATTCAAGTTACGTGTTTTTTTTTCCCCATGCAACACATTGATCTATTTTCATGGTGTTAAGTGTTAATAATCGTTTACTCTTGTTGTTCATAGATTAAAGCTTAAAAGTTAGCCCTTATCAAACCCACATTCTATAATAAATATATATTTTATATCCCTTGCAATGGTCACTTATGAATGCAGTACAATAAAATATGAAATATATGTATAGATAGGTTTGATCTAATGAATGATAAACAACAGTGAAAACAGTGAGTTACTTTCTGACCCCACGCATATCCTCACTGTGACATCTTTAAAAACGCAAAGTCATTCTGTCCCATTGTGGAGGAAGAGCAAACAAGAGACAGAGATAAATGCAGGTCAGGCTTGTGTTACATTGTGAAAACCACCTGTTTTATCTTTGAAAAGACACGAGAGCATCTTTAGTTATGTCAGGCCCACTACCAATACGTCTGTATGTGTTTCATCATTCTCTATAGATCCCGAATACTTGAAGAAAGCCTGCTTTACTCCATCATATGTGTAGCTCCATCCTATGTTTTGCTCCAAAGATAACCCTTTGCATCGATACGTACGCACACTGAACAGCAGACGAGATGGCAGCTCTTCTCGACTCTGGGCTTGACTCACTTGAGACGGGTTAGCATTGGTGTATCTGCGCTGCACGGATGGACCAAAACAGACCACTGAAGCATGTGGAAGGACTGCACTCCTAGCGGCTCGACTCGCCGGAAGTCACACAATTTGTGCCACTCGGCGCCGGCACAACGGAGGAGCTAGTCATCTTTTATTCAGAGTTGCACTCATGATGAATGAATTTAAAGGCATCATCTATTGGCCCATGTGTTTCCAGGCGAATGACATGCAAAACCCTGTATGTAAGACAATGTGGCATGACTTGAAGTGTGCTATACTATGAATGTTAGCAGTAGCTCGTGTTTTGTATTGTTGTTGAATATGGCGAAAGTAAAACCAAAACCGTCAGGGCAGGGAACTGCTCTATCTAGTGGATATGTTGCAGCACTGCAGCTCTGATTTCGGAACACGCGCAATGCATGACTCTATTAGAGGTATTAGACCTACAACAAGGTCGGTTTAAAATCGTTAGGAGGTTAAATACAGAACAACTTTACTCATTTATTGAGGAATTATCATTGAGCATAACTTTATCTCACAGGTCATTCTGGAATTCTGGAAACTAACAAATACATAGTCAAAAAAAAAAGTTATGTTTACACTTTGCCTTTCCTTAGACCAAGAGCTGAGTTTACAACACTACCAGCTTCCTACATTAAAAAAATAATAATTTTCAATGTAAAACAGTGATCCAAGCATTGGTAAGACCCCACATACACCAGTTTAACGCTTGGTTTCATTTCCAATTTGAGGGGAGGAAATGGCCTTTGAAATATAAGCAAATGGAAACAATAGTTAAGTTATTAAGGGGCTGAGAGAAATAGGAAAAACAAATCACAATTTTCCCATTTAGTCTACACATCATTTTACATGCTGTTTTGCAACCAAAATCGAGCATAAAGGTCGAGCACAATTAAGCCAGAGACTGTTTGACATTTACCCTGGAAATATGTCAGGGAGTGAAATAACAATGGGAGTGAGCACATTAAAACATGTTTCCACTTGAAAATTAATAGCAGTCATGCCGAAAATTCCCGGGGATGTCAAACCCTATTTCTGTTGATATCCAAATGCGAAATATGGGAACACATGTTTGGAATTAAGTCATTCTCAGACATGTTAACACTTCTTGTGGATATTATTCAAGCTTTAGCCATATAATGGACATACTTGGCCACCCAGGCGATCCCTGATACAAAAGCTCCAAACTGCGTTAACATTGTGTCAGTCACGGTTTGAGCCATGCTTAACCACATTCTTGTGTAAACCCTTAAAGGTGATTAATAAGCTAAATAGCTTAGTAACTTATGCTTTGCCTTGTGGATCCTTTAATTTCTGCAATTGACCGCAGCATTAAGACCTGCAAGCCCGTGGCTGGCCTGCACCCACTCAGAACTCCAGAGGTCAAAGACGTAAAACCTCAAGTCTGTGTAAATTCACCAGATTTGCTTTAAAGGCACCCAGTGCAACTTTATGTAAACATTCAATGAAAAATAAACATTCAATTTCTAGTCTTTTTTACACGTAGTAAGTTTCAATAACTCCATACCATTACATATCGACATTCAAGGAGCAAAGATGAGACGTCGTTGTGTGGTGAGAACTGATAGAAAATCGTAAACAACAACAATCGCCGGTGGGGAGAAGCCATTTTTCCATTGACTGGAAGCCTGCTTTATTTATTGTAGGTTACAAAAAATAAAGAAAATGGCGGCATTGTTGTTGTTATCGATTTTGTATCAGTTCTCACCACACAACGACGTCTCATCTTTGCTGCTTAAATGTCGGTATGTAATGGTATGGAGTTATTGAAACTTACTATGTGTAAAAAAAGACTAGAAATTGAATGTTTATTTTTAAGCCTCGAAAGTTGCACTGGGTGCCTTTAATATATGATTAAATAATTTATTTACTAATATACTTTTCTTTGTACTGGCTGGTTTAATATTGTTCAAGTGTTGTTACTTTATCAGAGGGGATTGTAATCATTGACCGGCTGACATTTGAAGCCAACATGAATCAACAGGAATGTTTTTCTACAACTACATTTTCCAGAATAAAGAACAATAAAAAGTAAAGCAAGACCCACTTGCTTGATTGCGTTTTCAAAGAAAGAAAATATGTATGGCTTTTAGATTTAATTTTGGAATAATAAATTGCATACATACACTTGACATGCCGCAGTATATTTTGTAATCGAAGTTCATGATTTAGGGGACTTTATGAAAACATAGTCTTTCCACTAAGTAACGGTAAACAAATGGATGGAAGAGGCCCACCGTACTGCACTCTAGCTAGGACTGAATTGTACATTGAACAGCAGAGGATTAAGGCTGTATAAACTTAATCTGGCATTGAATGAAATTATCAAATACAGGGGCCCAAAATCAATTTCAACTCCATTACCGTAGTTCCTGCAGAACGTATGGCTGCACGTATGGCTGCAGAACTCTTCTGTACAGGAAGAGAATCTCATTGCTGCTGGCCGGGTTTCATAGTCCTTCAATCCAACCTGGAGGAACCCAGAGGTTGTGAATTGAACTGTGTATAATTTTATAATAAAACAAACATAGAAAAAGACAGGTCATGTACATGCAGATTCAAATCCACCGATGGGTCCTCTTTGGATAAAGTGATGAGGCCAATAGGATCTCTACTAAGGTGCATAATTCCATAATATCCCTATATCCAATAAGCATATTGCTAGTCCTCACGGCTGGGTCCTGGTCCAGGGACCAGACCCCCCACGTGTGTCCCCTCGTCTCAGGAGAGGTGGAACAGGTTGAATCCCAACGGGGCTCTGAACATGGCCAGATGTGCGGCGGCGGCGGTGGCGGGCATGATGGGAGTGCGTGCGTATGAAAAGCTGTGTCCATACAGCAGAGATGACCCCAGCTGCGGGGGAACGCGGAAAGGGAAAGGAGCAGAGGAAGACGAGTAGCATGAGCTCGGGAACACGGCTTTTCCCCCTACACAGGCGGCCATCTTCAGCTTCTCCACCTCTGCCTCCTGGAGTCGCTTGGCTTTGGCTCTGCGGTTCTGGAACCAGATCTTCACCTGGGTCTCGGATAAGGTCAGCACGGAGGAGAACTCGGCCCGCTCGGCGATGGACAGGTACTGCTTCTGGCGGAACTTCCTCTCCAGGGCCAGGAGCTGGGAGGTGGTGAAGGGAGTGCGGGGCTTCCGGTTGGTCTTGTGTTTTCTCAAAGAACACACTGTTGGACTGAGCTGCCCTACAGAGAAGGAGAATAGTTAGTAATGAAATACAACTAGTTTTTAATGTACATTTGAAATACAATAGCCTGTAAAGTACGATCAGAAATAGGGGCTCGTTTAAGATAGGCCTATTGAAAGCTGATTGCATTGAATATATTGTTTTTTTATCAACAATAACAATATGAACCCCAAAAACGTGATCAAACTTTCAAAAATGACATTTTTTAGAATGGTCGGGCTATTATAAATTATACGCGTTTGATAATAGTTTTCAATGAAGGTGCCAACTTACGGGGCGGTGTAGGGATCTCCGAGCGGGTCATCCAAGGCGTGCAGTCTCCCCTTTCCAACGACTGAGATTTGACTGGAGCGTCTCGCACAACGCGTTGTGGTAACTCGTTTGAGGCAGGAGACCGTATTTTAGTCGAATAACAACCTTTCCTCGTTGTGTCAACATTTCCCGGTCGTATACGTGGGCTCTTGTCTGAAATAAGCGCTTCCACGCTGAAAGGCAAGCAGGTCTCCTGTGTTGTAAAATTATTCAGTGGTTGTGGACGTACATCCTCTGGAAACACATATTTTGAGTCAATTTGGGAAGTCATACTCTCCAGTATGACAAAAATCGAACGCAGACTAAAAGTAACATTTGTTAACGAGCGCAAAAACGCGTTGCCAAAAAGGCTGAACTTCCAAACCGTCTCGCAAACTTGGGAATGACTAATAACTTTTCTGCGACTTTCATCCTAGTGTACTTTATCTAAGGACTAAGTAGCCGTCTTGTGATTGGACAGTTTGTTAAGGGGCGCCCGGATGATTGCCCGGTGCGGTAAACCGCAGGGCCACCCCCCCCCCATGTAAACAACAGGTTTAGTTAGATATCAGCCGAAATTACCACTAATTAGGATACCAGAAGGGGCCATTGTCGAGGAGACATAGCCAACATTTCATATACAACTTTAAATTAAATATTGACGATGTAATCACTCTATAATGAAACTTAATGGATATATGGAGAAGCAAACGTTTCTTTGGCAAAATATATATATATATTCCTGTAGCCTACATAGATAAATCCTTATCCTACTAGCCATTAAAAAAAGTAGAACAGACAGCTCCATATTTTTATATACTTTTATTTTTTATATAGTAGGTAGGAGGTTATATATATAGTGTGCGTAGTAGTATAGGCAACAGTAGCATTGGAATGAAAAGTAAGAAGCATTTGGTTTGTAGTCGGAAAGGCCAATACAAGCTGTGCCTAATTCATGCCCTGACTTGTAGTAGCTGACACACTTACTCGGCCGTAATCACAATGGTAATCAATAAGAATTATGGAGCTTCTAAAGTTCTGAGCTAGAACACTAACCATGCACTCAAACGTTCAAGACAGTTGGAAGATGGATTATGGTTTTGGGCAAGCTTTAAAATGACTGTCATTACATTGTTATTATTAACACCTTGTAATTAGGCCTGTGGAATCCGGTTCTTTTAAGTGGGATTTAACGGTAATGACAGAAAATTGCTACCTTCCTGAGGTGTGTGGCGCCCGATGCGATTAGTACTAGTCTCTGGTCTGTCTTAGTGGAGACATGGGCTTCCTTGGCCCGTTTGAAGCTCATACCTGTAGGGCTCGGCAGCATTAGGAAACATCAGCCAGACTCTCCTGTTTTCCAACACACACACACACACACACACACACACACACACACACACACACACACACACACACACACACACACACACACACACACACACACACACACACACACACACACACACACACACACACACAATGTTGCTCTTATTGAGGTCCCAACAACAAGCACTCACAACCAATATATAAAAAAATAAAAATAAAAAGATACTGAAATGTTTTTCTCTGTGTACGGCTCGGCTCTCGTCTCGGTCTGATTGCGACCTATATAGGCGTAGTAGACACATACTCACTCAAACACATCCTTAACACAAACACGCTTAGAACAACAACTGGCCGACAGAGCATCCATGGGTCGTCTGCTGGACGTCGGGCCAGTGCTCTGTGATCAGGTCGGAGGCAGCAGCAGGGTGTTCTCTGTAATCAGCTGGATTACACGGTGGTGTTAGGGGGTTCAGCCTCTAGCTGCTCAGCACCGTGAGGGCTCCTCACACAGCACAACACTCACAGCCGACTCTGGTGCTAACAACAGCAAGTGAGTTCGCTGTAGAAGATCTGCTATACTGCAACCATTCGCAGTCTCCTTTAACAAACATATATACGGCATACATCTATACACAACAGCTTTAGATGTCTGCATAGCAGCTTAATATTACCAACTCATGGACGTAATTATAGGTTGTTTGGTCTGAAAGCGCAAATGTGTTTATGTTTGTCTGGAAAAGTGTTGTTTTTTTTAGGGTCCTGGGCGTCAGCCTATTAGTTGTTTTTCATCAGGCCTGCTGCCTGCCGTAGGTTTGTGCCATGGTTCTGCTTTCTGTATGTGAGAGGAAGTACACCTGTGACAATTAAGATAAATAAGGCAGCAGACAGTTGTGGCAAAATTGCTGCGTCGCTTTAGCTCACGTACATCTCTCCAAAAAGGTGACGGGATGCAAAACCTCACAAGTGGGGAACCATAAATGCGAGCACCGGCCTATAGAGACACGGCGGCGTCTTGACACAGAAGAACAATTCAACCTTTTCTCTTCCAGAGACAGACTGAATGGGTTGATGTTGAACACACTAGGCTTCTCATATCATATATTTACTGTTGATATTGTTTCCTGATGCTTTTGACACTGATCGCTGTTAATGCTTTATAGGTGTTTAATTTGACTGTAATCTGTATATATATAACATTTATATATTTTTTATTGTTTAAACTGTCATTAATTCACAATTCCTTTAAACATTATGATTGAGATGATCCTTGAGATGGCAAATCAAGGAAATTTAGATGAAGGTAGATTTTATCCCAATACAGCTTTTTTCACAAAGATTAGAAAAAATTATTAGCACCAAATAATTGAGATGGCAATGAAGAGAAGGGTTCCATTTGGTACAGATTTTTTTTGATCATTTTGCTAATCACAGATTGCCTCCCCATTCTCACGAAATACAACTCAATCTCAAACAATTTCAATCGACTTATAATTCTTAAAAATATAAACAACATTTATCAAAACATGAAAGCCAGTCTCTCAAACTACATTTTAAATGTCGTTCACCACAGACTGAAGACGTGGGTTTGAACCCTGGGGTGGAGACTCATAACATTTTCACTTTAGCCACAATGAGCCAATCAAGACATAAAAGCTCAATATTTAATCTCAAAACAGTCAAAATAAATCTACAAGGCCCATCAATGAATGCTTTCAGCTGTTCAGCATAACCAATGTTTGATGCACTTATAAGAATAGGCTCCAAAAAGAGTTCTGAAGGGATTTTCCCCACACCAAAGCCATAGGAAAGAGAGCCTTCTGGGTAATTTTGGACCCAAGTGACAAGCATGGCTTTTCATATCAGCTTAATATAACCAACTCATGGTAGTAATAATAGGTTGCTTGGTCTGTAAACGTAAATGTGTATTTGTTTACCTTGAAATGTTAAGTGTTGTTTTTTGAGGGTCCTGCGAGTCAGCCTATTAGTTGTTTTTCTATTACTATCTATCTATCTATCAGGTTTGATTCATAATCAAAGACCACATTACATAGACAAAGCTCCACATGCTTCCAAAAGAAAGCCAGGAAGAAGTGTCAAGCCTCAACAACCCGGTACATTGCAACACCAACATAAAACTTTTTTTCATAATCCGTTCAGAGCCATTTGAACAGGCTGTGAAAGTTATGCTTATTTAAGCATGTTCACGTTTGTTAGTCGCCTTGCTTCTGTTTTCCATCGCATTTTCCCTTGAGATGACATGCTTTATTTAAATACTCTATTTCTCTCTCTCTCTCTCTCTCTCTCTCTCTCTCTCTCTCTCTCTCTCTGTCTCACACAAACAGGATTTTCTTAAATATAAGGATTAATATAAAATGTATTGATGTGTTATTTAGAATATGTCAAGTCTCAATAATTGAAAGATTCAGATATCAGATTACCATCGATGAATGTTTACAATTTGAAATGAAAAAAAAACTTGAAATTACATCTGTAAAATGAGGTGTGTGTGTGTAGAGAAATAAGGTTTTTGAGGAGTAAAAGAAATGTCCATAACATGAACAGGAAGAATCTTTCTCTCTAATCTGTTTATGTACACTGCATGTGGTTCCTCTTTGTCCAACACTGATGAACAGTTAGCTTGTGGCTTCAAGTTAATTGGGCCATGTTTCCCGAATTTAAACTATTGTAAATAACTGCAGACTAATCTAGAGTATATGCCTACAGTAAACAACTCAACTGTGGATTATTCAATCGTGTTTAGCTTACTTTGAATTCATAGCCACATCATTTTATTTAAATAATAACAGTGGAAAATGTAATATCATAAGGTATCTGTGTACATTGGATTCTACTTGACAAATTTTGTGATAGATTATTTAAAAAACTCAATGATTAGGAACAGAGGGTCGAAGTAGCAAGCTTCCAGCTACTGGAAGACCTGCTCTAGCTGAGCCAAAGCCCTGTGTCACCATAATCAACGTTAGCAATGCCCAGGACCATTACAGATTGGAAAAATTTCCTAAATGGTAGCCAAACAAAGAATCTACTACCCCTATCGTTTTGCTTAACTACAAAGTGATTTAAATGAATATTAATAAATTAAAATAATAACCTTCATATTGCATTCAAGAACCAAGACATGCTGCTTATTGCATTCCAGTATACTTATATTGCCTTCTGGAACGAAGACATGCAGCTGAATAATGAATTCTAGAACCAAGACAGGCTGCATATTGCATACAAATACAAGACACGCTGATTATTGCATTATAGAACAAACACTCGCTGTATATTGCATTCTCATCCCCAGACAAGCTACATATTGCATTGTACAATCAAGGCATGCTGCTGCATATTGCATTCTCGGACCAGGACAAATCAGGCAGCATATTATATTCTAGAACCAAGACGTTCCATGTATTGCAATTTTAAAGCTAAGCCATGATGCATATTTCATTCTAGAACCAAAATAGAATTCTTATGCTCGATTCTATTAGGACTATGGTATAAGTACAACCATTTATATTTTACATACTAGAAAAACAAAATAAGTTAAAATATGATTTAAGCACAACGAAGGTCAATAACAAAAGTTATATTGTTTAAAAGAAATTACTATTTGCACCGCCATTGACTGCAAATTGACTTAAAATATTAACAGAGCAATTCGTAGGACTGTGTTCAATATTTATGCCACTAAAACTAATGTAATTAAGGGATACGCTGAAGGCTGGCTTAAATAGATTGCAGGTGAACAGCAATAAACATCAGGGGGAGACCACTGTTGAGATTTCAGAACAACTAATCACTGATCCCAAAGCCTTTGCTACTATTTAGGTAGTAGACACTTTTATCCAAAGAAGCTTACTGCAAAATGTGGTGTCATTATGGTGCAGGTAGAGATACTTGCCAAGTTGCGAAGATGCCTACAAGAAACTGAACCTGGGGATCAAACTGGGACTACGCTATCATGCGTGTTGAGAAGCAAGCTACATAGGGTTCCTATGCAGCATGTTCAGTACATTATACTGATCTTGTGTTCATTCAATAAGCTCTGTTGTGTTCAGGGAAACAAAAACAAGATGGGGTAAAACAACTGGACTGTAAACACAGTAATGAGACCAATCAATCAAAACATTAGGAAACTGGAGGAGCAATTACATCAAATTGTCCATGGTTTAACATCAATTATTTTACACTGAGAAGTAATGATAGCCACATGGTTTAGCAAAGTGAATGAATAAACAAACTATATAAAGACTTGCGACTTCATGTCTTGTCCCATGCTGTTTTTGTGTTTCGTTAAAGCAAGTAATAAAAATTAAATGTTGTTCTGTATTTAGAACTTAATGTGATTATTGCCAGAACCTCCAATAAAAAACAGACTAGTGACACATAAACATAAGAACTGCCAGTGGAGGATTCTTTCAAATCAATAGAATAAAGTTAACAAAAGAATATCAGACAAAACATGGGCAATACAGGAGCCAAAAATATGTCAATGACTGGATCTTCGTCTCTTACTTCAATACTACAAACCAACTGTAAAAACTGACGTCTGTATTGTAGCGCAACGCAATCAGGAGCCATGCCCAAATCAGTCAGATCTTAAATATCACTTGGTGTATCTGGCAACTTCATAATACCCGGCACTTCAAATATGTCAATGACTGACTCTCAAACTCTTGATTCATTCTCAGACAAAAAAAAATATTGAACACATATCATTCATTCTATGAATTCCTTTGACAATGTAGGACATTGGATGGAAAGAAACTTAACCAGTGATAATTCCCCCCCCCCCCCCATCATTGGCTTACATCAAATATCAGGCACTGTGATTCTAACTTCTTTTTAAATGCCTTTGTTGTTTTTTTGTGCCATTTAATAAAGAAATAAAGTTTTTAATCAAAGTTATGATCACTTAATCGAATGTGCAAGGACCGAACTGATCATTTGAGATACTTTAGAAAAGATTGGAGAATTATTGTAATATTTAGACCAAAGCCAGAAATGAAAAAGTGGCGCACCCTGGTGGGGAAAGATAAAACAAATAGTGAAGACGCTAGGAACAAAGACAAAAAATGACCCTTATTTACTAAAGTAACACTTTAATTTCCAGTAACAAAACAACTTTGCAGGTTGTTTCCGATACAATAACATTCATCTTTGGGTAATATCTTCCACCTTCCCCCCCTTATAAATAGGCCAACAAGATGGCCTAAATCGAGGTTTATTACAATATGAAGGAAATTACCGGTGTTGGTCAAACTGTGCAACTGGCAACAACAGACATCTGCAACAACTAAATACACATTCGGTATAGGCATATATTAAGACTATGTATTAACTAACCGGCCTTTGGTGGTTACGATCAACATGTACCAACAATCAACATTTAGCAGCATTTGGTCTTACAGCACGGCCTTATTATAGTTCAGGTTAAGGCTTTTTAATTAAAAGTAGGTCCAACTGACAACTCAAATCTGAAACAACTAAATTCCTAGTGAAACATTAAAGGCATACGTTAGCGGGTTAAGGAGTTTACCCTGCGGTGGGAGTGCCGCGCCGGGTCTCTGGTCAGAGGGCGACTGGCCTGGCTGAGGGAGAGAAGCCTCCTCCGGATATACCTGTTCTCACGCAGCATCTTCGCGATTGTTCTCAGAACGGCAGGTTTGAGCTGCCGAGAACCCGGGAAGTTTTTAACCGACATGTGTAGTTTAACTATCTATAAAAAAAAACACCTAGAAAAGACATCTAGAATATACTTCACTTACCTTTTCATTAAGAGTATCTGTTTTGTGGCGTTGGCTGGTTTCAGAAAGAGGAAGTTCTTCTTCCCAGTCGGGGTCGAAAACCGTCCCTGGAAATGGACATTTAATAGCAAGTCATTGTTTGTTATCAATTAGGAGTAAGAGCAGCTATACTATAGCTCAATGCAAACAAACCATACCCTGGCTCTTCGATTTGGATTCCTCTTTTTCGCAGTCCAAAGCCCTCCTCGTTTGAGACACAGACCTACAACTGTATTGCAGTGTCGGTGATGCTTCAGATTTGTTTTCATTGTTAGTTTGCTTGTTTTTAGCGTAGTTGCGAGATCTTGTAAATAGTCCCTTTTTCGATGAAAAACAGTTATCGTATTGTTTCTTCTGTGTACAAGTGGGTGGTAGATCTATCAAATATTCCTTTGGTTCGTTTGTTTGGCTGCCATGCAATTGAGAGCCAAATCGTGGCACATAAACGGTCTTCGCCATTTTTGACAATCTCCCGCGCCTCATTTCCCAGAGCAACGACTTTCCTGATGGAGTCATGTCACGAGCTCAGCGGTCAGGGCTGACGTGCCAGTGCAGCACCTGCATATGGGTCACATCCATCCCTTATCTAAACATGACCAGTAGATGGCAGTGAAGTACCTCAATGGCACCATTCTCAACACTTAATATTGAAAATCAATATTTGCTCGAGGTAAAAATATCATGACATTTCTTTTTGCGAAGTCACAAACATTCCTGGAATGTAGCAAATGATAAGTTTGTAGTTTTTTTTTAATCTTAAACTAGCACATTACATCTGCATAGTACTGATTCTCCCTCTCTCTCCGTGTGTGTAAAAATCATTGACTTCAGTTCTCTTACCAAAAGTAGGCCACGAGAGGGTTCCTCACAGTTGTTTTATTCATTCAACATCTCACATTACAAATACTTCAAATGTATGCATACAGTTATAGTTGGCTGCAAATGAATGACATTGGATCTTCGTCTCTTACTTCAATACTACAAACCAACTGTAAAAACTGACGTCTGTATTGTAGCGCAACGCAATCAGGAGGAAAATAAAAAATTAGAACTTATAAATGTGAAATGACTTAATAAAAATCCAAATGATAAAAGTAAAAAAAGTTAATAAATAAAACCTTCCCAGCATACAATTAAAAACTATTGAAATTTTTGCAATCAAGTAATACTAACAAACATATCAATATTCTTTTCATCTGAAAACGTGGAGCACAGTACAGCAATTAGAAAAACTAGACACAAGTTTAACACAACACCCCAAAAAATATAACAAAGATCTGCTCAAAATTAAAGTTATACATTTCAATTGAAAAAATAGCAAATGCTTAATACATTATCAACCTAGTATTTACAATGTTTTCAATCACAGTAGCATGGTAGTAGCAAAATAAGTAAATAAGCACAAAACTAAATGTTTAAAAATAAATTCAGGTATAAATTAGTAGAAAGACTTATTTTTTCCTTGCAGACACCAGCATAAATTATAGGGGAGGAAAAGGGGGATAAATGATTGCGTGATTTGTGTGAATTAAATGATTTACACTGCGAATAACTCTTCTGGAAAGGATAAGTATTGCACATAATGGCTCAAAGTTAACTTGCAACATCAATCACATTCAGGTTATGTCCCAAAGCATGCCACATCACAAAAGGAGGGTGGGAGGTCGGACGCTCATCGCCCTTCACTAACAAGACACCCCTACATACCGAGTGTCCTCCCGAGTTGAGGCGTCGTCGAGGTGGGGTCTGCATTAAACGACGTGTCTATGTGTGAGCAATGCAGACGATACCGGTGTATACAGAGAGAGACAGAGACAGAGAGAGAGAGGATAGTGATCGACGAGGATTAAAAAAAATAAAGAAATCGGTCAAGTAAAGTGAAACGATGGCGGGAGCTCGAGGGCATTACAATAGGTCCTGTATGAACACTAGCCATGTTACTCTGCTTTATCATCATGCATGCCGAGAAGAAGATCTAAATATTTAAACAGCCGTCATTCATTCTGGTGATACAATGAGGGGGGGTAGGTGGGGGAGTTCACATCGACCGAAAAGCCAAAACATTTACCATATAATATTCTTATCAACTACGACTAGAAGCAAATATCAGAATATATTTTCAAGACTATCAAAATCCATTTAGAAAGATCTTGCCATGCCATAGGATCCTGTAATTATATTCATTAGGACTGAGAAGAATTTGTATACGGTTGGCCAACGCTAGCCTATCTTTTTTTTTCCTCTACAGAATCACACCAATGCACCAAACAACTGAGATTTATCAGCACTTAAATATATAAAAGCTAAATTGAAAATTATATTATCATTTTTCTCTTTTTAAATTAAGTTTACCATAAATGCAGATCTCTTAGTAACAAAGGTATAAAATTATTTTTACCAAGTGAAAAAAATGAGGTATTGCAAAAGGAGTTCTCCCATCTGTGAAAAATGTGCCTAAAATGACTATTGAAAAAAATATTTAGAAAAGTAGTGCATAATAAATGTATATATGTTCATGACAAAATAATCAGCTATAAAAACACTGTACAAAAATCAGCAGGCCATGTATAAAATAATATCTTTATCTCTGTGACAGCAAATTCTTCAAAGAGTGTCCAGCTACTACTGTATTCAACCACAACCTCAGTGACACAAGCGCCGGCCCTGATGGAGCGTGCAGTGGAACGCCGCCAAAAGACAGCTCAGGGGAGACTGGGCTGTGCATTCTCATTCGTTTATACTACATTAGCATGTTAGCTTCCAGTGCTAATATCCCTGACAATATAAAGTGAGCAAATACTACTGCCAATACCTGAGCCCCATGTGAGGGCTATGCCTTAATCCACCGAACCCCCCTCCCCCCCCCCCCCCCCCTCCCCCCTTAAACGATCATAAACTCAAAGACAAGGTCCTCTGCTTGACGACGAAAGCATGCGCCGGCCCTCCTGATATACCCCTCTGGTCAACATCTGCTTTTGATAACTTGTTGTAGGCCAATCTTTGGTTTGCCCTTTCTGGTCACAAAGTGTTTAGTTAGTTTTTGTATTAACCCAAGACCTAAAAGCTCTTGCAACAATCTAAAAAAGAGGGTGGCCGGGACTAAGAAGAGATGTTGTTTTATGACGTAGCGTTATGCTATATATCTGGACCGCTTGAGGAGTCCAGTCATCCAGCCCTCTGAAGTCTTTCCCTACCCAACGATTTACTCTCAGCCTTTGGTAAGTTGTACAGTTGTCCTCTAGTCCTGCATGCAAAAAACTAACAAAATGCACTCTTCTTAAACGCAACTTCCATAGTCATTATACTGATTTAGGTACGACACACCTCACTCAAATTGTATGTTACTCTTGACAAAAAATGTAAGCAGCTTTGCCAGCTAATGCAAGAAAATAAGGTACAGTTAATCAGAAAAAACATCTAATTCCAAATCTAATGCATCCAGAAACTCATGCACACCTTTAACTTAAAACTCAAAAACATAAATGAGATTTCACTTTTTTTTTCTCTTAGCAATTACTTATTTTTGTAAGGCCTGATTAAAAAAAGTCAGAAAAATAAATTAAATTACATTTTGAAGTCTTTTTTTCCTTAATAAAAAAGAAAAAAAAAAAGAAAAAAGGAACCAGCAAAAGAAAAGTGCATTAATTTCTATAGAATAACCCAGAAACCCCTCCCTAAATTCCCCTTTCTCTTTAACCCTCCTCCCATTGCACCTCCCCGCGCTCCCCCACCCGCAATCCACCCGCCCCCTCAGCCATCCAACTTATCCCACTCCCGGTCAGCTTAGCTCCAGCGGAAGGAGATGTGTCGTGGCCTGTCCCCGCCCTCCTTCACCAGGGGCTTGTGGAACTCGCGGCCGGCCCGGGAATGGATGGCCGCCCAGCAGTACTCGCAGTAGTACTGGAGGCAGGTGACGTTGGCGCAGAAGAACGGCGCAAACTTGCCGCCGCAGCGCGTGCCCTGGCACTCGTCACACAGCTGGTCATCCAGGACGTATGGCTTCACTTCCACCTGGGAAGAGGAAGGGAAGAGCACAGCAGCGAGAGGATAAGAAATGACGGATTAAATGAAGGCAAGAAACAAGAGGACACTGCAAAGATGGACATTTAAAGACAAAAAAAATGGAGCAGGTTGGTCGGGTATTCACCCCTTGAGACAAGAGATGCCAAATTTGATCCCCAATGTCCCGATGAGCCGACCCCTAGCTACCACTGAATGGCATGCATCTGAATTTGATGCAAGTTGCATTTGCTACGTTGCAAAATAGTCAACAGTAAATGGAGAGAAGCGAGAGCAAATAAAAGACAAAATACAAGACAAAAATAAGCGACGCCATCTTGTGTGGATGCATTTCGGAAAACAAGGGATTCAGAGAGAAGATGACCAAGCTTACGGCGACCCTTCTGAGAACCTAAACGTGGCTACTCACCCGCTTATCGATCTCTCCGTGCTGCAGCTGAACGAATCGAGCGCTGATCGCAGCGATGTAGCTCTGCTGATTGGAGAAGGCCACGCGGCCAGCCCCTTTGGGGTACTTCAGCTCAGGGTCCGTGTCGATGCCGGCGTAGCAAACACCACCATACAGACGGTCCATGATCATCGCTAGCTCCACTGTCATTCAAACAAAGAGTGGTCCGTCTTAACACAAATATGTTCTGAGATTGTGTGAAAAAAAACCTTGAGTTGACCTTCTGCTTGTATATTACCTGCACGCAAGGGACGAGGGACACCCCCGACAAAGATGGTCTTTCTTGGGTCTAGTGGCTGAGAACCGTCCATTACAAAGTCGCTGTCGTTCAGGTTCCAGGGCCTGATTTGGACCTACAGAGATTTGCAACAAACCCACAAACAAATTAGTTTCAATCAAAATGAACCTATAACAACTGACGACCAAGCCAGCTAACAGATTAGGCTTCATTTGAACAACTATGTAAAACATGCTGTTAAATAGTCATCTGGACCAGGGTGAATTTCCGGTGCCTATTCTGTGGAAGACGCAATATGTTCCTCCTGGAACATGAGGTCATTCTACTTGTAACGGTCAAGTGGATAGCTCAAGTCCAAATTTCAGATCAACAGTTGGAAGCATAAGACTTGGAATTTGATCCAACATATCACACCAAGGTAACTAGAAGAATAAAGGCAAAATAAAGATACTTTTTCTTAAACCATCCACACCATCTTGCCTCGAATATCCTTTTCGCTGTTCTGGGCAAATAAATATGATTCATGAAACAAAAAGTTCAGCAAGGTGGATGATAGGTGATGGCTATGTAGGAAAAGAGGGCTTTGAGTCTAGTGAATAAAGTGTCAGGGCATTCTAGAATTCTAGGAACATTCTCATGCTTGTTTCTAGGAGGTAGAAATGATCATTACGTCACATCAAAATTATCACCTTCCTTTTGGAGGCAGCGGAGCATTGGAAATGTAGATATTGTGCTGGTAGCCCTTGTTTTGTGGTCATTGGTTAGTAATGAATATTGAAATGATGTGTCAACATGGAACATATTGTTGCGTTTAAAACTGCTGCCATAGTTTGTGTGTGAGAAGTGGCCAAATACAGCCACTAGTTTTAATTTGCATAGACAACCGTATAGCTACATTGATTTAGGATTTCACAGAACTACAACTCTCCTCTTGATTTCCCCTCAATATTCCACGAAAAGTTAATGCCTGCAAAAATGATGATGCACATGATGATTCTGATGTACATTCCCTGTATACTTGCTTTACTGAGCACAGAAAGAAATGCTTGCGTGCATGCATGCTGCACTAACATGTTGACGATGCATTTGACACCCAAGGTGATTTTAGGTTACCATGGCAAACGGCCATTGGCTAAACCTTATTATAGCACATGAGCCGGCAGCCGCACAGCATCTGTACTCTGAGCACAGCTCATTTACATAACAGGGTCAACAACATCCGGCAGCCATTTTGAGTGGGCCGAGTGTAGTCGTCTTGCCATGGCAGCAGAAAGCTCACAAGAGGGGCTTGCTTTGCTGTACTATGACACCAGCTTGGAAAACCCATCAGGGTTGGTTTACTGCAACCAGGGGTGGTTTACTGCAACCAGGGGTGGTTTACTGCAACCAGGGGTGGTTTACTGCAACCAGGGGTGGTTTACTGCGTCCGTTACTGCGTCGTGGTTGATGAAGGTTATCTTTCCCATTAGTTTTCCAGGGTCATACTTGTTAATTTTCTTTTTACACAAAATAGTCCAAGATAGCAACCCAAAATACTGAAGCTGAACTCTGAACAAACGGAGCAGCCAATGACGCACAAGTAACCATCCCGAGTTGTATATAAAAAGCCAGCCAGCTAAAAGTAGACTTATAATGATAATAAAAATGTATAATTACACACTGACGCAGCCACCACCAAACAACAATTTTGTCATAGAGAGGACCTGGCACAGAGACAGCGGCGGCGGACACGGGACACTCACAGGCTTGTCCTTGATGGTGGGGCTGGAGACGCAGAGGTACAGCTTGCCGTCCTCCTCGATGCAGGCGTCAATCAGAGCCTGAACAGAGCTCTCGTCCTGGAAGAGGAGGAACGCGTACCCTGGGAGAAAAGATAGTCGCCGGGTCATGTGCATTCGCCCCTCAGGAGGTGGAGTCGGGCAGCTACAGCGGAATGAGGAAAAGATGGGTTTGCTCGGGATACCGGCGGCCAGCTCACCTTTAGGGGGGAAATACGACTTGCTCTCGGCCTTGTGGGGCCAGTCCACAAACAGGTGACCGAACCGACGGAAGCTGGCAGTGATTTCATCTGGAAAGAGCCGATGCATGGCAATCAGTGTCGGAAGGTGTTCAAAGTGCATTCAAAATGTATCCATCCATCTATATCTTACACATATTCTGAGCACTATTGAGTTCATAAATGTACAACACATTTAGCCCACACTTGGAGTGATGTAATACATCACAATACTTGGAAATATAATGCATAAATTGGTGCCTGTAAAAGTGTACTATAATCTATCTAATTCTAGCCAATATTATTAATGATAACACTAGAACGTTATTATGGTAAATAAATACATCATCATGATATAATGTTTGCCTTTCGCCCACACCAACCTTCTCCAGCCATTGTGTTTCAGTGCGGTGGGACCAGGTGTGTTTACCTTCGTCGATGTCCGGGGGCAGCCCTCCAACAAAGACCTTCCGGGAGTAACGCTCCACACGCTCTCCATTGAGATGGGGGAAGCAGTGGGCCGGGCCCAGGCCAGAGAGCCCCTGGTCACCAGGCTCCTCCTCTCCAAAGGTGCGCTCGTCCTCCATGGGGAAGAGAGAGGAGTGGCCTGGGATGGGGAGGGAACGACTCGTAAGGCCCACGTAGACTTGAACCACGCAAAAGGGTATTTGCATGTTCTCCATTACAGCGAGAAGGACAGTAGCTTGAATTTGAACATGGTTCCCAAATCAAAATGGTGGTTTCGCCTTTGATGACACAATTAACATGAATCAATTTACATTAGAAGCACTGGCCTGTGGCAAGCAACTAGAGCAGGGCATACCCAAGCTATCTGCATACAAAACAAACAGGCCGAACCAGATAGTCAGCTGACGAAGCCGTCAAGGCTGCTTTGTAAATAGACAAACAAGGGATTTTCTTTCTTTTAAAAACGGACAAACATTCACACTTTACCTCGTCGTCTGCCATAACTCCTGGCTGCATGTAAGACAATACAGAGCACCGTTCAAATCAGGGTTTTCAGGAGAATGTGGCAGAATCCTTGCAAATAAAACACTGGTCCTTTTGATCAAATTATTTGCATGAATGCTATTTACATACCATTCATAGGCAGGGGTCCTTCGGACTGGTGAGTGAATCCATAGCGACCTGTGAGAGACAGCAGAAAGGAAATGTAACCCGGATGACAAAGACCATCTCCATTTACGTACACACCGTCCTTAAACCGGATACGTGTATGGAGTTCACTCAGAAACAATACGAGCAGCCATGAAGACTCCTCGATCATTGAATGGGTCAGGGATCTTCATCGAGTGCCAACGTTACATTCAGGTTGATGGCAGTTTCCAGAACGATTATAATGGCTCATGGTCAATCAATTAATAATTTGGTCTATGAAATATCAATAATAGCAAATCCCCACCCATGATGAGCAGACAAAACTACTACCCCATCTAGTAGTTTAGTGTAGTAGCAATACAGCAAATATATAACTGTTGATCAAGGTCAATCAATTGACTAGTTGCTCAAAAAATAAAAAATTATCTCTGCTACGCATATTATTGGCCAATATAAAATGATATTTGAACTCAAGGAACAGTAGTAAATAATTTGCTGATGGCCCATTCATTTTCTCCCTTTAATTGAATAATGATATGGCACTATGGAAAATAAATGAAAGTAAAACATATCCTCCATTACAGAACTATTCCCCTTCAGGCCTGCGGCTATCAATGGCATGTGACCACCATACCACCATCTCATCCGCCATTACAATTTCACCGCATAAAGAAGAAAGAAAAAAATCTCTGCTAAGGAAAACCAACCTTTCAAGGAATCCTGCTCAGCCCTCATAATGTCAATCAGAGAGTTCTCCAGAGAATGCATGCTGAAACCATCAAAGGAGCGCGTTCTCTCCTGCTGGAGGAGGTAGAAAAAAAAACATAAGCCTGCTGTTAAAACCAAAGAAGCAGCAGCACCGGATGAAGGAACAAGGTGGGTTGGTGAGACACCACACATGTATTGACCAGTGTGCAATGCAAATTGGGGGAACCATTGCCGGAACGCATGTTCAAGTAGTACTGTATTGCTTACACAACATTGGTCACCAAAGTATGTGTACACAACCAACAGTGGCTTGATGTATTCACTTAAATAATGAATTGATTATATTAGATAAGGACAACGACCCGCCTGATTAAGTCATCCACTGGAGGGTCAGAAGTGGAGGGTGGTACGACTCTGTCACGCATCTCAAAGGGGTCGTATATACTAAAATGTGAGGAAATTCAACACTAGTCGTGTTGAGAAGTGAGGCGCCCACATGATCACAAGATCACCAGCCTTCTGACGACTGCGACTTAAAGCCAGGGGCCATAGTCTTACACGTTATAAAATTATTCCCCATCAAAGCTATAACGGAAACTGATGTTCGATGATTGACGTCAGCCAAAATGTGTACCGTCGGTCAAATGGCCCGATATTAGCGGCAGACGTTTTTGCGCCGTTTCATTAGGAGAATATATAATTTTCATACCATGCGTTTGTGTTCCTGTGTCAAAACAACCACCCAAATGAATATCGGCCTTGGGTAGCCTTGGTGTATCCCTATCAAACATACCATTGTCCTGGTAGGTATATGGTAAAGAATATTTACTCCAAATAAGCTGCCATTTTCTGTTCTCACCTGAAAAGGGTAGCCACTGTCGTTGCGGCTCATCGTGTCGTCCATCCAGGATTTGTGGTTGAACCCAGATCCGTTCCTGGGGAACTTCTGAGAGGGCATCTAAAGAGCAAGTTTTGTTACTTTTTAAATGGATGAGTAATATAACATTTAGCCTCTGAAGTATGTCCAATCATCAACCATGTACAAATAAAGAATTTGCATGTTTATCGAGCTAATTCAACCAATTAGCATGAGACAGACTCGAGCTGAGCTATTTATTAAAACTACTAGGTTTGTTGGTTGAATTTCACGATAAAAAAAAATGCAAAATCCGCATGGTTGGTGGTTACCTGGTTGCTAGGGAAGGACTTCTTCAGAGGGGAGATTGAGTTAAGGGCCGTCAGTCCCCCGTTAAGGCCCCGGCGATAGTCCCGGACGCCCTGGGTTCCTCCCCAACCACCGTAGCCCCCACTGGGACTCCAGGATGTGGAGTTGGGGGTGGAGGGACTCTGGTAGTTCCCCCAGGGGGAGGGGGGTTTGCTCTGCGCAGAGGCCAGGTGGGGCAGCTGGGTGAAGGCCCCGGCGCGGTGGGGGTGTTGAGGGAAGGAGGGCTGCGGGGTGTGAGGGCTCGCGGGAGAGCGCCGGTGCTGCTGGGGCGGCATGCCCTGACTGTGGGGGTGATAGTGTTGAGGGTGGGGCGGTGGAGGGGCGGGGTGGTGCTGGGACACCTGCCCTATCTGTGGGGAGAAGCTGCCCCCGCCGCCGCCGCCGAAGCCCGGCCCGGCGTGGTGGGAGAAGTTCTGGAAGAGGAGGGGCGGGCCGTTGGCGTTGGAGCCAGCCGGACCGAAGAACCCCCCCACGTCCTCGCCCACTACTGAGGAGGGGTTGGACGGCACGGCGGCGGACCAGTTGTTGAAGCTCGTCAGGGAGGAGGTGGACGAGGTGGACGGCGCACAGCTAGTGCCCATCCCCAGGGTGTCCTGGTAGTCGAACCCGCCCAGCACCGGCGACTCCATCCTAAGCTTGTCCTTCCCCGCGCTGCTCTCCAAGGAGCCCTTCTCCAGCGTGTCATCAGGCAGCCCTCCCTCCAGGTCCCCTAGACCACCGCCAGCCTCCTGCTGGGCCGTGGCGAGGGACTGGGACTGACCCTGAGACTTCTCCGGCATGTCCTGGAGGTCCAACGCCTTGGACTTGTCAGCCTCCAGGATCTCATCTTGCATGTTACTGTGTTGGGCTACTGCAGGGAAGAGCCAAGCACTGCCCCCATTGGAAGAGCAGGTGTTATTTACGAAGGAAGGGGGGCTGGGAGGGTTGGAAGGGTGGTGAGGGGGCTGGAGGTGTGGAGGGATCCTTACAGGGAAAGCAGACTTGTTACCACTGCCGTTCTTCACCAGAACTCCAAACCCGTAGTCCCCCATTTATAATAGCTGAGAAGTCCTCAAAAACGTTTTTTTTTTGTTGCCTTCGACGTTTCTTCTTTACCCTGTAATAACAGAAGAGGGAGAGGAGTAAGATGGATGGAGGAAAAAAACGCAATGGGTGTTGTAACACCTAAATTTGGCCTTTGCTTAAAAACAAGCTACACTAACTGCAGCGGCTCGGCAAGAGCTGCACCCTGCTTAGTCTTGTGATGCAATCAATGAGATTAAATCATTGACTCGTTTAGCAAGCGGTAGGCCTAGATGAGAAACTACTGTCACTGTAAGCCAACGTGGAAAACACCCAAACGAACCACCATAGGCTGACGACGAACGCAGCTAACAGCTTGAGCTAGTGAAGACGACGTCTCCAAAGGTCGTTATGCGGCTAGTAACAAGCTAACAGCTGCTCCGCCACCTTCCATGTGCCATATGAATCATTCCGTTTGCAATTCACGATTTTGTAGCCCGACCGTGCACCGCGACGCATCGGTAAACGCTAAAGCGAAGTCGACGAGTCAATGCGATGAAACCTACCGAATAAATCTGCCCTTTTTAAAGCAATGACCTCTTCATTCGCAACCGTTTAAATAGAGGAAAATGTTGATGACGTTTCTTGCCTGTTCAGAAAATCGGGTAGTTCCCTTTCCCTGCACGCCAATAGGCTAGGACGATATCCTATTCGCTACCACACCGACGTTAATGTACGTTTTATCGTCGTTGTGGAACAACGTCGGGAAATATTCGCACAATTCGCTACGACGTTGTTCATAAAAGGCATGCAATAGAAAGCCTTATCGGTTGCAGGACGGCCGAGTTTTCCAGGACACAAGTTGTAAAGGGTGTATGGCTCTTTAAACGACCTCTTCGGTTTCGTGTCCTGTATGTTCAATGTCATACAAGCCTTACCAATCCTTCGCATCGTAGTAGCTCTGAAAATGGGTACATCTGCCTTCGCCTCAATTAGATTGATAAACGTGAGTATCACAAAATAGACCGAGCATAACTACCTTTAATTTGGTGACATGACCTTATCGTTTTGATGTTGCCATACTCTTAGCTTTTTTCCCTTTTCTGCATTTCGTGGGCAGCCGGTGTAAATGGTCTCTTCTCTTCTAAATGACAGCTGGGCCAGTCGGGAAACACTTCCGTCTCTAGCCCCGCCCCGGCCCGAATCTACCAGGGGTTCCCTTTCCATCCCCGCCCACTTTTGCAGACGAATCACATCTAATTGGATATGTGTTTTGAGGACACGCCCACAGCACTCCTTTTCAATGAATGGCAAATATATTGAGACGTTGCCTTTCCAAATATGGATGCCTTCGGATACACGCAAGGGGTGTAATAAAGCAATATAAAGTCACGGACCAACTAACATTTTCTTGACCATCGATCTTCATTTGAATGAGAATTAGAGTTGTGCAATCAAAGCCACACGGGGATTTAAATGTGAACCCTAATGCTTGTTGTAAATGTGCGGTAGGAAAATCAAGACATTCGGAACCAAAGATATTCTCTTCGAGAGGAGTAGTTTGAATGATTATTTTCCATTAGTGCATCCGCAGAAAGAGAGCTTAGCGTATAAAACACGGATACCTTGAAATGATAGATAGATAGATAGATAGATAGACATTTATAGACACAGACACAGTAGGCCTGCATTCGAAATATATATATAGTAGATACAGTTGCAATCTAGTTATATGAGATGAATACAGTGGAGATTGATACATAGATAGGTAATAGGTGTAGCCCACAGTAAACCTAGATCAATACATATATGAGATTGATAAAGAGAAATGATAGATAGATTATATGACACCCTTTGTTTGACAGCTAAAAACCGAGCCCACAGCAGCGCGGCGATGCAATCTCATTAAAAGTAAGCCGCTGCTATTTTTGGCTTGTAATCGAGCTGCAGAGCTTGATGCATTTCGCCTCAGTCGCTCCGAGCTACGGCAGCCTGTTCTGTCTCCCTTTACCCACTGCTACCACATCGTATCCTAGCATGTTTGGTGCTAGGGTGATATATACGTCACACACACACACACACACACACACACACACACACACACACACACACACACACACACACACACACACACACACACACACACACACACACACACACACACACACACAGTCAGACAAATGCATATACTAGCATGCACACATGCTAACATGAACACTCATAGGAAAAACATCATGTCCTACTCACACCAATAACTCATAGTTGATGCTCATAAAACTAGTAATAGGCTACAAATAACAATACCACCTAATACTACTAACGCACTACTGTGTGTGTGTGTGTGTGTGTGTGTGTGTGTGTGTGTTTGTTGGTAACAGGATGAGCTCACATAGAGTCTTATGCTTCAGTCTTATGAGACACGTTGAACACTGCCCCCCTTGTTAGCTATGGCCTGCTTGTCCCAACGTTACTCCCCCTTAGGGCAGAGCAGCCCATCACAAACACTCTTATCAGGTTCATTTATAGATACACACACTACGATATTAAAGAACAGTAGCATCAACTCAACCCTATCTATATGGAGTATGCTCCATCCTGTGATCTAAAGCCAATTAATATTCTAAACAGTGTTATTCACTGATTGGCCTCATAGTTTTTATAGTGTAACACTAGTATTTCCAAGGCTAGGTAATACTTACTAGAGCTTAAAAGCATTCGTAATAATCATTTATTGACTTTGAATTGTCATGAAATATGCCCTGAGAGTGATCAAATGTGAGGTTTGAAGCATTAGTGAGAATGGATAACTAGTTAAAGTCTGATAACTATTTTCGTATACATCACTGATGACCCACAGTTAGACTGTTGAGATGGTATTGTTAACTCATGATATAATTGATGTCATCGGGATTATACATTTTTCCATATCTCCCAGGCATAAATACGTAACATATTCATAATACTATTTCACTGTATAATAACTACCCAACAACTAGTACTACTTGAGCTGTAGTTAAGCTCCCATATTGATTGTTTGATTGTGTTGTTTTCAACCCCATTTGTTAGTTGTGTTGGACTAAAGTTTCTGCTAAACGACGACATAAAGTCTCAGCCCTTAACCTTAGTACATGTGGTCAGTCAGAACGAGATGGTGTGTCAGTATCTTGATGCCCTTGTGCATGGTACTTTTGGACCTTCAGCATTCCCATGGCAGCCCAGAGAAGACACATGGAGCGCTATAGAGATCAGGAGGACATTTACAACAAGAGTTACGGTTTGATACACATAGTCTTCTTAATTGAATCACATCAATTCTGTGATCTTTATTATTTAATCATTCTTTGACTTATTCAGCCTTTTGTGCAAACTCTCTTTGTATGATGTAATTTACTGCAACAAAGAGAGACTCTCCCTTTGTGGCTTTGAATGAGGTTCCCCTATTGTTTCACAGAAGATGGTTGGAAGTTGGCTGTATGTGTATGGAAACTAAATGTCTTCCCATGATCAAGACCTGCATTAAGGGGTCATTATTTTAACAACAGGTCCTTCCATATGTATGACAGATAGATCAGCATACAAGTTGGTACAGTTCAATGGCTAGGCTGGTGTCGGTTGTTCTATCTAACATATATATGGATCTGAAACTCCCATGTGTGATGCCACTAGGGGAGTATATCTACACTAATTAATATCACACCTGGTTGTAAAATAGGAGCACTTTAACCCAAATACATTGTTTTCTTGGAATAACAAATGTTTACCGGGAGTGAAGAGAAAGGCTGGCTCAGGGCGGACTCCTGGCCCTGACATTGGTGCTAGCACCAACATTATGGGGCTGACTCCAGCAGTGGCTCATAACACGGTGCAGAAATAGCGAGAACACTTTTGGCCAGCAAGAAACGTGTGTGCACATGGGTCATGGGTCAAGTAAAGAAGTATTGTTAGCCTTGTGCGAGTTAGTTCTCTGTAATGTAGGTCTTATTTGACTGTGCTGCAGGCACTGTCCGGGTACTTCCAGCCGTGCTCTGGCTAAGCCACAAGTTTGACTCTTCCTTCCCTTTTTTTGCATGCAAGACATTGGTTCCCAGCATAGCTAGTTAGTACCGTAGTTTCGGAGCAGCATACTCAAATCATCAATTGTGTGTGTGTGTGTGTGTGTGTGTGTGTGTGTGTGTGTGTGTGTGTGTGTGTGTGTGTGTGTGTGTGTGTGTGTGTGTGTGTGTGTGTGTGTGAGAGAGAGACAGAATTGGTTACTATTTGGCCTACTAAGGACACTTCAAACATATAAACAACAATTTTGTAATGTAGACTGTATATTCAAAATATATCATACTTAAAGGAGAAAAAACTCTGTTTCATATTGAGTGCAGCAGACTTTGAAATCCCAAGAGAACCAAACCTGTCAAGCTTTAAGGTTTCACTATTGTGACCACCATTCTGACAACATCCTGTATCAGCTCAAGATGTAAACTGTAACATTATCATGTCAAACAAATTGCAGCAGTCGGGAATGGATAGCCTACATTTACATTTCCTTCAAATAGCCTACACGGTAATAAAAAAACTAAAATAGGCCTACCAATAACAATCGCAGAATAAAAAACGTGTACCCTGAGGTCCAACACGTGAAAAGGAATCGAACAAAACACGACGCTACATTCTAAAATGTCCCCCCCCCCATTCTAAAAGTCCTTAAAATATTCATCCCTGAAACCCGGAGGTCAGTCATTCATTAGTCGACACCGGAACACCCGGAGAGCTATCAGCGAGCACCTGGACCTCAACGGCTCAGATTTCATCTCCTCGCCAAGAGACACGACTCCTCTCCAGGCCACATCGTCATCACTCCAGCGTTGCCATACCGACCTGCCCCGACGCAGACGTTTGTCCAGGCAGTCGTGTCGGACTCGGTGCTTCGTTGAAATCTAGTAGGCACTGTAGCAAAGTGTGTCCGTGCAATATAAGTCTACATTCGATGTCTCATATATATCTATAACAGTCACAATAGTTTCATATCTCAAGGTTTGCGTTGTAAAACTCGTTGTGTCCCATATTTTTTCTTTATCTATTTGCATATTTGGAAGTGGTAAAAACTCTACGAAATACATAATTATTCAATTTAAATAAAAACAACTGAATAACAAGCGATAGAATGCCAGGTAATGCTATTCCCCTTTCTTACCGTCATCCGGTTTGGTTATCAGGTGCAGATTATTAGGGAAAGGTTGCCACCTAGTGGTCGTTTGGCATCATAACATGTACAGGCAAGGGGTCCAGTATCTGAGTTGGCTCTGTTATACTGTACTTTAGAGGCTATTCATTAGGAAGGATGTCATCTGTTGGTTTAACATTGAGGTGCTTATCTAATCACTTAATACTGTCGTATATGAGCCTTCAATATAATAACAGATTTCGAATTAACTTATCTCTTAGCACTAGGCCTATATCTTAATAGATTTACTATTAATACATTTTTATTTAGTCAGTGAAGCAAAAACATCTAGGCCTAAATACAAACAAATGAGGGGAAGGGTATTTTATTATCCCCATATTTGGACATTGGGCGTGTACCTGAAAACATTAGAATGAGTAAAAGTCTAATTTTGAAGCCTGTACTGCAAAGTCTAAGTGTTGTATAAATGTTTATTCAGGATATATACAATGCTTTGGCAACTCATAAAAACTGATGTCCTTGATAGAGCCAGAGCATTTCACACAATCCAGAGTCACTGACGTAATTGTTTAGACCTGCTGAATAGGCTTGGACTTGTCCAGTCTGGAGAACTTTAAACACAGCCTTAACCTCAAAGTCTGATAGGATGCAGAGAAATCGATGGTAACTGGATCTATATTCAATCTATCGTTATCTATCCACCCATCTTTTTATTCCTATCTATCTGAAAGGAGAAAATACTAACCTCAACCCTATCTATTTACTCATCTTTCCACAAACTGTCAACGTTGGCTTTCACACAAACAACATGACCAAATGAAGGGTAAATACTACCCACGTAGTTTTTATTATTCTGTTACAAATATCGGTACTTGGTTTTTTACCACTGGTGCTTACAATAACACATTCAAAGGAAAACAAAAACAAATGAAATTACAGGCCAAAAGAAAAAACTAATGTTTTAATGATAACAAGAGATACAAATGAACTCGCCATTAAGTCCTTAAAGAGTTTATGATCATTTGGGCCCCTGGTCTTAGTGTGACTTCAGGACCACGTAGAGAGCACATTATGTCGGACTACACATTCAATAAAGATTCAAATAAAAGAGAGGGAAAAGAAGGAGAGAAGCAGAGATGGAGAGCTAACAACAACGGACGGGCGAGAGACATGTTCATTTATTTCCCTAGGAAAACAAAACAAGAAAAAAAAAAAATCAGGATATTACAAGAGCCAATATCAAACCTATTAATGCAAACCTAAAACAATTGTGAATTTACAAACTTACAGTACATTCTCAAAACGATTAGCTTATGTTTCATAAATCCTGGGGATTACCCCAACATCCAACAGTTTAAAAGGAAAAGAAAGAAAGAAGAAGTAGCCATCAGAAAGTTAAAAAAAAAAAAAAAAAAAAAAAAAAACATTGGTAATGACTCCCCCGCCCCGAATCACCGCCACCCTCAAAACCTCTCCCACACTCAGAAAAAAGTCTCTCACTCGATCGGGGCACGTATAGTAAAAAGCTTAGGACAGATGTCCTCTTTAAGAAAGTACAACTAGGACCCCCTTCAAGAGGAGCCAGAACATGTAAACTAGTCTCCGCATTTAGTCTCAGCAACCACCGTGACTTCTACTACAACATGCGGAGCAAAGATAGAAAACATTCACAGCATGTGACGGCCCTAAAATGGTCAAATGGCTGCCAAGTGCCTGGAAGCGGGAACCAAAAAACAAGGGGATGAGGGGGGGTGGGGGAAACGGAGAATCGTATGATGGGACAAGGGACGCAGAGTTAGTGGAGTAAGCAACGCTGTGAGCCTCCCCGGTGTCTTCTGTTGCCCGCTATGCGTCTGGCCCGCTGGCCACAGACCAGAGGAATTCTCTGGTGGCCATGGTAAATATAACATTTAGAATAACAGCACCATGGGCTGCTGTCTGTGGATTTAACCCAGTTTTCCTGGGTCTTCGCTGGGCTGTGGTTCTGGAGGGGTGGAGGGGTGGAGGGGTGGGTCGGGGGGGGGAGAGGGACACAAGCATGCCTTCAAGTCTAGCCCAGACCGCGTCGGAGGGAAGATGGTTCCGCAGGAATACAAGCTAATAAGGAGGAGAGCTGGAGACCAGCGGCATCTCGGGCACCGAGACCCCAGAACCAGGCCAGAGGAGAAGGAAATAGTCAAATTTGGTCATGTGGACTTGGTTATTTGTCATACAAGCACAAACAGAAAAGACTCAAGAGTAATTATTTATTGACCAGGTGTGTGTGTGTGTGTGTGTGTGTGTGTGTGTGTGTGTGTGTGTGTGTGTGTGTGTGTGTGTTGACTGTTTGTTTGCACTGTGCCAAGATGTCACCGATATGCATCCCAAGTAAGATTTCTGAAGCCAAACGTTGTGTGTAAAAAAAAAAAAGAAAAAAAGAAAAAAAAAAGTTCTAAATCAGCGAACCCCTGCTGAGAGCGACAGACATACCCCTCCCCCCTCCTGCTCGCGTCCCATCACCCGTTTCTCCTTCAGATGAATCGCCTTATCCCATGTCTAGGCACCTTGATATGCGTTAGAGAGTTCACAATAGAGGCTGCCATGTGACGACATGCGAGGATCACTGTGGAGTCTTAGTGGTGCCATGACTCACCCTCTCCGTGTTGCCATTGGATGATAACAAGCAATCAGGAGGAGGAAGAGCAAACACATAGCTTATACGGACCGGTCTCTTGAATATGACCGTGAAATAACAGTTAACCATCAACGTCACAAAAATAGTTTCCAAAGATATTTCTGCTCAGTGTTCATTTCACAGGGGTGGTCAGCTTGAATTACCGTGTATTAACATTCTGTTTTTCACAAAGATGAGTTATTCTTGATGGTATAACTAACCATTTTCGAACCAGAGGTTGTTGAAAAAATTGGATGGATACTAAGTCTCTCCTAAATTGGTCTCGCCTTCGGAGAAGCTTCAGAAAGTGGTGTCCGAGTTAAATCTTAGTTATAACGGCATATCGTTTGTATAATATATGCATTCTTGTTTGGAGTGCCGTTTCACTTCAACACTTTACTACAAGTTTGTGGCCGCTTATGGCCATAGACTCTCACGCCGGGCTATATATACTGCTATGTGCCAGAACTGGACTTCAAACCTGTACAATTTTGTATTTAACCCTGTATGTTACATATCTACAGGCTTGGGACGTGTGATTGGACAGGGTATTATATACAATTCTGTATATAGCGTATCAGTACTGCATGTGTTAACTGTATTTATACAGGTTTATATAAATATAGATAAGTATATTTCTATGTACATTTTTCATATTTCAACATTGCATAAAGGATAAAATAAATAATACAAATTGTAATCAAATCATACGCAAGTAGGTAGGATTTAAGAAACGCTATACGAGAGCCAAGGTAATTCTAGTCAATTGAAACGAGTTAACGATACTAACAATAATCATAATTATTCAGTCATGAACGGAAAACCAAAGCAATCTGGCATAACGGTACGAGCTACACCACAAGGACCCTGCAAGTTGACCACCAGGGGGGCTTCTGGAATGACTGGAGAGGGATGTGTGAGGGTAGCTTCCTTCTGCTCAGGGAGGGGGGGGGGGGGGGGGAAGGTGGAGCACCTGGGTTCTTCACCTCCGGATGTCCCCGGCTCCTGGGGCCTCCAGCTCCGACACCAGCCCAGCCTCGGGGCTCTGCCGGCGGGGACCCTGGCTGCGGTTGCGGGGGTGGGCGTTCAAACCGCCCTTGCCGGGCTTGTCCTTGTCCCCTTGCCGAGGCGGGCGTGGGTGGCTGGGGTCGGGGTGCGAAGGCGGAGGCGCCTGCCGGCGGTGCTCCGAGGCGGGGGCGGCGGCGGGGGCGGCGGCGGCGGCGGGGGGGGGCCGGGGCAGTACTCAGGGGGGAGCAGAGGCTCAGGCTGTCGCACAGGGCGCCCCAGTTCTGCTCGCACTGCAGACGCACACTGTGGGTCAACGCCTCTTTCACCTCCTCGCCGCAGCTCAGAAGGATGTTGACCAGCTCCACGTATGGCCTGCGCGCACAAACACACAAAAAAACAAACTCAAATCACAACGTCATGTATGCATAGACGGCACCTGCAAACACAGCATGACTATCAACAACGACACAATGTCTCGACGGTTGTTAATGTACCTCAGAGCACAACAAGGAAACCGGGATGGATACCGGAAAATAACATCAAAGTTAATGGTGGTGCGGGGAATAAAGTGAAGCATTGACTGCATGACGTGTATGCATTTGAGTTGTGTGAGTCTATGTGAGCTGGCATGCAGGCGTAGCCATGCATTGCTCTGTGTGATGGCATTCAGGGGCAGCGCGGGGAATGCCACATGCAGGCGCATGCAAGCGTGTGCGGCACACACACACTCACCCTTTAGGAAAGAGGTCCTGGAAGTGGATCATCTCCACCATGACGGCGACGTTCTCCTTGGCGGCGGAGCAGAGGTTGTGTTTGAGGTAGCACTCCCTCTGCAGCTGGAACACCATCTCCTTGATGGACACACACTTCCTGCTGATGCAGCTGAACTTGTGCCGGAGGCCGTGGGCCATGCACTTTAGAGCATCTTTGATGAAGGACTTTCCCTGTGCATTGCAGCACACAAACACACACGCGCGAGCACACACACACACACGCAAAAAACCCCACACACACACACACACACACATGTGGCCACGCAAACACCAACACACACACACACACACAGACAAACACACACACACACACAGATTCACGGCTGTTAAGTCTGGGGTTCTGCAACTGATGACCGCATGGAATTCATAGCAAGGATTGTGAGGAATTTTTTCCATGAGCTCAACACAAAAGCGACCTTTTCATTGTTGGTCGGTTATTGCATTAATGTAACTGTGTTACTTGTGAGCATCCAGCACTCTTTTATCGATGTGCGAGTGTGCGTGTGTGTGTGTGTGCTCTTGCTACACTCAACATTTTGTTAGAGAGTAAAAGCTAGACTTTCTGAGAAGCTGCTCGTGGCGAAATAGGGGGTGTACGATTTTACTGAAGCATATAACCATCTAATAAAATGGGCTAAATTTAACCCCTGGGTTCTCCATGGGGCCAATATGTGAGGCTGACGGACACGTTGAGCGCTGCGGGGCCCGGGTGGATGAGGGCTGGACCCGGGCCCTCGTCTAACCAAATGAAAGGCGAGCTGACCATGGAAGACGGCCAGCTGGCTAACCCCGGCCCGGGCTGCATACACACACACCCGTCCAGCACCAGTGAACCAAAGAGATGTTCTGTAAGGTTGCGTGCCTGTGCCTGTGTGTGTATGCGTGTCTGTGTGTCTGTGAGTATGTGTGTATATGGGTATGTGTCTCTGCGTGTGTGTGTACTTTTGAAAAAAACAAAAAACAACCAAATCTCTTTTGGCAGGAAGATTGAATGTTACACTGATGGGAACAAATAGTGCGAGTCAACTATTCATCGTGATTAAAGGCCCGTAAACACGTCAGCGGGCCGCATGGCGAGCGCGTGACGCAGCGCAAGGGAGGGGGGGGGGGGGGGGGGGGGGGCGCGCACTCCATTACCTGAGAGTCAAACTTTCCGGCGTTGTGCAGGAACGTCATGCAGATCTCCTGCAGACCCCGGATCTCACACGAGTTGTTCTCGAAGCACTCGAACACGCCGCAGCCCACGTCCCCCGCGCTCACCAGACAGTGCTGGATCTCCGCTGGACACACACACACACACACACACACACACACACACACACACACACACACACACACACACACACACACACACACACACACACACACACACACACACACACACACACACACACACACACACACACACACACACACACACACACACACACACACACCAGGTTTGGTGTAATTCTTTACTCTTAGCGGAGTGGACATGTCCATATGCGTGTGAGTGTGCACAAGTATCTATATGCATGTGTGGCTATAGTGTGTGTGCATGCATGTACACATGTCTCTCTGTGAGTGTGTGTGTGTGTGTGTGTGGAGCAGTGGTTTCAGAGCTTGGTCTTGCAGAGGAACGCTGGGGGACAGAGATATGAATGTGTCATTCTGCGCCAGGCTCCGTCTGCACCACCAAGGCGACAGGTAGGATGCTGCATTGCAGATAGGGCCTCCAGGAGGGACAATAAACACACACGTTAGCTCGGTCGCCTCACTAGGTGTGTAGCAACACGTTTGCCATTAAGAGGAGAAGCCTCACAGCAGCGGGCTGATGCAGTTACAGCACGTGACTACCACGTTGCTGTGGTGACAAGTTAAATATCAAAAATGGTTGGGAGATTTTGCAGTCTGTATGCAAACATATGGAGCGGAGAGGAATAGAAAACAAAATGTTGTGAAAGTGGATCAACACCCCATTGTCGGCTGTTTATATTATGGTGCACGACGTGTTCTTGGGGCGAGCCAGAGGAGTTTGCCAACATCTTTGGAAACATCTTTCTTCACTCAAACTTCACGATTTTACATTTATCACAAAACTGGGGGAGCGGGAGGAGGTTTAATGTGAAACACAAATCCTTTAGGCTATAATAATCCACTTGACCAAGCGTTGACTTGAGTGTAATCGAACATGGGTGATTTAACTCAGACCTAACGGGTAGGCTTGAGGAAAACACTTTTAATGTTATAATCAGTCCAAAGTGTGCAGCGCACCGGGCAATTGTAGAAAATCGAATCAAACAAAAACAAAAACGTTGATTTAACTTTGTCAGAGCAATTCATCATTTACATTTGATTCAGGGGTTATGCTTGTCAACAAAGAGCCTGTGTTGCTTCGAGAGGAGGAGTACTGCTTAGGAGGTTTGCAGGCACTTAGTTAACTTAGTTAACTTAGTTAACTTGTAGTGGGCAGCAAAAGTGAGCCGCTGGCGGGTTATGCTTGTGTTGTCGGCATCGCGGGAATGTGCTTGGATCGGAACGTTGCTCGCAACGTGCATTGCGTTACGCGTCGGTGGTAACAGTGTGTACAGTGGACCGTACTACTGTTAAGCCTGCGTCGGAAGTGTCCCGTGTACGGGAGGGGAGACGACGACGGCAGTAGAATAACCGTTGGCTCCTTGAAAATCTTATTTCATTTTTTGGCAAAGATCTCAGGCGCGGGGCAACGCAGTCATTTGTGGTCAGACTTGATTTGCTGCGTTTCTGTATTGCAAAGCGAAGAGTAAACAGCACCACGTGAGGGCTACGAGAACATAACAGCCTGTCAGGTCCGATAGTAAACTAAAGCAATATGGTCGATGCATATGATTGTTACCGATGAACTGCCAATCTAACTACAAATATATCAATCGGCTTCTGTTGACACACACGCACACACGCGCGTATGTGTGGTTTGCATATAGTCAACACGATAGTCAAACGAGCATACATGCTGTCAAACTTTACTAAGGATTATCTAACGTTCCAATATGCAACACACAGAAACGCGTTTCCAAATAGTAGCCTACGCCAATGCCCTGAAACGCTGAAACGCTCACACACACACACACACACACACACACACACACACACACACACACACACACACACACACACACACACACACACACACACACACACACACACACACACACACACACACACACACACACACACACACACACACACACACACACACCTCAATGTGCTGCCGATTTCATTACCTGTTAGGCTACCTTGGGCCGTTCTATTAATAGTTAACTAACATATTGAATTCCCGTCTCCGATTATTTACAAGATATCGACTTCCAGGAAGGATAGAAATAAGAAAAAAAAACAAATGCAATCATTATCTTTAAATAAACAACATTAGTATTAGAAATAGATGGAATTAGATCGCACGTGCAAACACAATCTGTCTCCACTGTGAGATGTGTGGTCAGTGACAGCACAACGTCGACCCAATGCTGTCAACACACACACACACACACACACACACACACACACACACACACACACACACACACACACACACACACACACACACACACACACACACACACACACACACACACACACACACACACACACACACACACACACACACACACACACCTAATGTAGCACATATTAAAATCTTATCTTACCTGTGTTCTGGAGGGAGAGGCGTCCTTTCTGGCTGGCGGGCTTCTCGGGGGGGCTGTCATGGAGGTCGATATTATCCAGCCCCACTACGTTCCCAAACACCGTGAAAACGAGCAAGGCGGTGATCAGCTTCAGCAACATGATTGTGTCCTCATCAATGTCCCTCCAAACTCTCTGTGGGTGAAGCGGTAAAACGGCGTAGCGGTTCTACAGCCTCTCTTATGTAGAGTGTTCCCCGTGAGGCCGGCTGCGTGTGTCTCAGGGGCAGGGAGTTGGAGCGAGTGAAGCAGCAGCGAGTGGATGCTGCTTCCTATATCTCTCTCTCCCAGCCCGGGTGTCAATTTAGATGAAGGAGTTAAGCAGGTGTTGGTCGCTGCGCCGCGACCAATCAGAGAGACTGACATCCGCGAACAGGATTTAGGGGGCGTGCCCATAGTGAATGTCCCCCCTTTTATTCTTCTATAAAACTGCAGCCATGAAGAAGTAGTCATTAGTACGCGCGCTGTTTAGGCTCTGTGCGTACGTGTGTGTGTGTGTGTGTGTGTGTGTGTGTGTGTGTGTGTGTGTGTGTGTGTGTGTGTGTGAGAGCGAACATGCGTCCGTGCGCGTATGTGTGTGTGTGTGTGTGCGCGCACGCGCGCGTGTGTGTGTTTGTGTGTGTGGAGGGAGCAGCCTACAATATTCCAACTAATATAATGTATCGATATCAACAGCATAAAATCCACTTAAACGATTGTACAAAGGCCAGCCAAGAAAAAGGTTTTTCTTATTGTAACTTTGAGCATACCCTTGGACATCACGACGAAGGGACCAGTGTGTGAGTGTATGAGTTGAGTCCGACAGGGTACAGGGGGGAGTTGATGTTGTTGGCCAACCATCTATACTTCCTACAACTCTCAGCCCAAAACGCATCTTTGAAATCGTATAGTGTTCGAATTGGAGCTGAACAAGGGATGACACTCTTCGGACTTCCATTCATTGCTCCAATCTCGTCTACGAATACATCCTAACGTCAACATGGTTACGGATGCGGACAAAAGGCTGGAGGGCGTCCTCGTTCTGTGCGGACAAAGCATATTTTGCCCTGTGTAGAGCAGTGTGTTTTGATCAATGCCCCTTGGAACTATTTACATATTCTATGCCAATATGTTATATTCAATTTATTTCGATAGGCTATGCAATATAGTCAGCCTAAGATATGTTTGTAGATATAAAATAATATTTGTGGCCGTAATAAAGTCTAAACCCAGATCCTGAAGACTGTCAATGCCATCAACTAAACCCATTTTAGTTTCCCAGTCAATCTTATCCTAAATCCTAAGTGATCTATGTTTAGCTAAATGACGGTGCTGGACCGACGAGGCATCTTAAATCACTCGTAAAGGAGATGTTAGAACCATGCCGCATGAGAACAATTAATTTAATTATTTTCCATCATATCTTTCCCACAGATTCACACTGGGGGTTCTGCTGAAGCTCACGGCGATGCGCGCCAGTGATGTCTTAACCACACGGACTGGAATCTCCTCAATTCACGTCTGTGGAAAAAAGAAGAAGAAGAAAAAAGAAATACCCACGCTGCGGACACACCCTCGGTTTGGACCAATCAGAGCGCTCCCCTGCACCACCGCCTTGTAACGCATGTCACCGCGGTGCCTGCTGAATGCACACAGAACCAAGAGAGGCAGCCGATGCAGGCTAATTCACGCTCATCTTCTTCAATAACACCCTCCTCAAACTAGTAAACATCCAAAATGGAGTTAAAAAAACAAAAACAGGAATGCTTTGTTGGTGCTATGAATCTAATTGCTAATTTAATCGCACGTACTATTTTAGGAAACGGTTTTACGAGTGTTGAATTAACTGCTTTTTTTTTCTCGTTTGCCAAGAATGGGTGCGCTCATTTTACACCGTCAGATATTGTTGCCAGCCAGATCCTGTAGTCTCCACACCAAAACAACTAGGCCTACGCTTAACACGACTAATGAAAACTTAAAGGTGGA
>NC_082391.1:20218220-20242944 GCF_031168955.1 Gadus macrocephalus | reverse complement strand
GGGGAGAGGGAGGGATCGGGAGAGGGTGAGACAGAGAGAGAGAGACAGAGAGAGAGGGGAAAGGTGAGACAGAACGAGATAGAGAGGGTGAGAGAGAGAGGGGAAAGGTGAGACAGAACGAGATAGAGAGGTGAGAGAGAGGTAAAGGGGGAGTGATAGATTGGGGGGTAAGAGAGAGGAGAGTGAAGGGTGAGGAGAGGAAGAGATAAAGAGATAGAGGGGGCTATCGATTAGCATGGTTTGGCGTTTCGTGCTATCGGTTCAAGGACCGTTCAAGGTCAGAGGTCACTGGAGTGCCTCAGTTTCTCTGGAATTGTGACTCGATTCTGGACGAGAGGCTGAATATCGATTTGGCGGAGACAATATCTGAGACTTAGTGGAATTGCGTCGCTGCTCGAAGGAACTTGCACTGTGTACGTTGGTCTTGGTCCGAGTGCGTGCGTGTGCGTGCGAGCCTGTGTGCGTGTGCTCTCGCGCGATCCGACGTCGACGCACGTCATCCACCGACAGAGACGTGCACCGGAGAACGCGGGTGTCCCAGACTCCCAGCAGCCCTTTTCCATCCTCTCAGTCTTTGTCACGATGAATCATCCGTTGGCACCGCGCGCCAATCAGGTTTGTCCAGAAGAGCTCATTACAACCGGCATCATTACGCCTGATGGCCGTAGCCCTTACCTCACTCCTCTCTCCTCCCTCAGGCCTACAGTCCAATGTGCTGCTGCCTGAGAGGAGAGCGCCAGCCAGCCAGCATTCATGCACACTGGGCCGCCGGGATAAGGGGGGTGTCGGGAGGGGGGGGGGGGGGGGGAATTGGCTGAATGAAGGCTCCGTGAAGCGTTTGTGACGCAGGTCCATCGCGTGGAGGTGCTAGGCCAGACCGAGACATCGTATAACCTCAGGGACACATAGACACGACTGGCCAGTGGCCATAGCCAGAGACACACGCAGCCCCCCGGAGAAACAGGGGATACTGGTCTAAACATCCGTGGTACAGTTATCTTGAGTGCACTCATGTCGCAGAGGTGTTGGAACCCCAGACTGATGGTGCTATCCATTTGTATGGTATGCTGCCGGTACGTCCGACCTGCTCTGGCGAGAACGTGACATCATTTCGTGGCTTGCAGCACTTATAGCGTTCCCGTTTCTCATTGCCTAGCCATCGTTATTGTTAGCTACATTAGCCTCTTTAGCAAACCAGATCGAAAACAAACAACAAAACTTGACATTGCATTGCACGGACAGCAAGACTGTGCAATGCAAAATTGGTAACTGGAATAAAGTACTAATTCAATCAAGAGTGTAGGGGATTTAAAATCTATATTAAAATGACCAACGTGATACAAATACAAAGAAAATACATCTCTTTACGGTCGTAGGCATTTTTGTTGTCGAGTCGTGCAGTCGGCCTCACTGAACTCCCTCTACTTTCAGAATAGCGAGTGGGACCGACCAATTGGGGGCGTGCCTCTGTTAAAGGCCGCAAGAAGGCTGGAAGATTTACACCTTACAACTAGGACGTACCAGCGTACTATACAGGGCGAGCTTAGCCCGTAGTTTATGAGATATTCAGAAACTATCGAAAATTATTTATTGGATTCTTATTATTGGAACACTTCCGGAAACAAGAGAAAGCCGTAGAGAAACAGAATAGATCAATTCAACAACACAAATTATACAATTGTTTTAAGAAGTAGTTTTGAAGGTAGACTTTGGAAAATAAAATACATAACCAGGCTTGAGTTCTGTGCAGATTATAAATATTAAATACTTAGAGTTCAGTTATACAACACATTACTGTCGCAAAATAAAGGATAAAGGAATAAAGGAACAGAGATACAGACAGACAGACACAGACAGACAGACAGACAGACAGACGGACAGACAGACAGTAGAATTTGTGATTACAAGTAGGCCTACACTGTTGAGTGATGCTGCCATCACCTGGTCAATCAGAATATTAAACTACTTAATTTTAAACTCAATAGCACTTATCCGTACATGACTTGTCCAAACAGCAAGTAATTCATAAAACATTTTTTATATATAAACATTGAAATGTGTAGAAAAGCAGTAGTATCACTTATTTACCAAAAGTATGCTGACCGCTTTAGGCCCAGCTCTGCTCAAAGGTTAAGGGTTCAAACCCCAGTCAGCAGTCCTTGAGATGCCTTTACCCTACCAGCTAATGAATGATGCATATGTACCAAACAAATGCACTGTCTGCTAATGACTAAACAAACAGTAGGCCTGATTATTTAAATCTGACTTAATTGCACACACTTGTTTGACTGCATCATATATAGGCCTACACATCTGTCCGCTGAACTCTGTTTACAGGGATAAAAAATAGTAGAGAAAAAAAAAGAAAAGAAATAGAGCAACATCTCCGTTAACTTCAAACATCAGCTGTAGGGATTTGTAGACAAAACTAAAGCAGGCCGCATGGCCCATCAGCCGAAGGGCAGCGGTCTAAACACGCCCCCGGGGGTTCTCACATCACCTTGAACCCCGCGGCTCTTCGTGTGATACCTTGCCAAGCCTAAGAACATGAACCAGGGCGTTGATTTGACTGCTCCCATGGGAGTGGGAGTCTGTCGAGCGCCACCGGGGGTTGGCCTAAAGGATGCTCCTGCTGTTCCGTGCTGCACAACCATCCCAGAAGATGAAGACAAACGATGCGCAGACAGATGGCACTTGACACGGCTGCCGTTTCATTGTATATACCCTTACCACGAATCCGTAAATCACCTAAATTCAGTTCACCCGGTTGGTGGCTGGGAATGCTTTCAATATCGCATAGTTATATCACACAACTTATTTAGACCACCCAAACGCACGATCGCCACTACGGAAGAAGTAGCATACCAAAAAATACAAAAAAAAAAAGGAGCATCCACTAGGAGGCGGTGTAGCTCAAAGATTACTACTGAATGTTGGATGGGATGGAACGAATCATTGCCAAACTATTTCCTCCTTCCAACATAACTATAGCCTTGATGATATTTCAATCTCTGGTTAAGAATTGTATATTGGTCTATCTGATAAATGCAGGCGTGACGTATTGGGAGTAGGGTTTCCATGGCCAAGCCTTGGACCCGGCATTAAGTGGACCGTGTCTGCCACTAACCAATACGCGAAGGCCTATGGGGATAGAACATGACCGTTCAAATGAGGGAGACCACTTCAAAATAAAAACAGGTGGAGGTTTGAATTGCCGCAACTCTGATATGCTGAGAATAGACGAGAGCAAGTCGCGTTTAAGGAGGGCACGACCTCATGAGCGATAACGCAATCATTTTAGCGAGATTTAAATAATAATAGGCCTATATTTTCTATTCAAAATGGCGAAAGTTAGATAATAAAAAAGTAAGTAGCTACATATATTTTTGACACATCCCTTTCATAATTCTTAGGCCTAGATGCTGAAACAAATGGATTCGTTTTCTTATCATAACAATATTCATACAAATAATATACAGTAGGCCTATAGGCCTATTCACTAAGAGTCAAAAAATAGAAAGTAAAAAAGAATCCATTCAAATCATCCGTGGAAAAAGTAGGCATGTAAAATAGACATTTCAATCCTATTCATTGTCAATCAGCCAAAATACTTTTAGAAGGCTTATTCCAATGGATGGACGAATATATCCAGAGGCAAAAGAGAGACTAGAAATTACATTTTATGTACATTTTTGTATGCACATACATTCTGTTTAATAATGTGCACAACAACGAAAAATAATAACCATCACTCAATAGTAACATTTTAATAGGCTGATAATCTTTACGCGCAACGCAACAAACAACGCAAAGGCCACATTATATTTTCTGTATTGACTTGAATCCACTTCGACGGTCTCTATCTTAATCAGCCGAGTTTATCTTAATAGGAACAATTACCAAAGAGCTAATGGGTTTAAACAACCTTTGGCCCCTAGGACCCAAAACACCAGCCCATTTCAAGTGGACGTCTTCCTCACTAGACAGAATGTGTGTGTGGCACACTCACAAGTACAAACACACACGCAGACACACACGCACACACACACACACACACACACACACACACACACACACACACACACACACACACACACACACACACACACACACACACACACACACACACACACACACACACACACACTCCGTTCGGACACATCCCCGCGATGTAGCGGAAGTTTTTAAGCAACCTTATCTATCGCTTTATCTGAGTTGGCGATGTGCTGCAGAGAGACGGGTCAAAGGGGACGAGGAGCCGGAGCAGCTCAGAGCATTAGGGATGTGGAACACATGTTTCTAGACCTGTCACGTTATATTTACAGTGTGCAAGAAATAGCCACTACGAGTAAAACCTTTTGATATAGGCCTACTTTGAATCAGTCTGAAATAAGTTATCTAAAGCCTAAAACTGTCTTGGGCATTGGTAAGAGAGTGTCGTTTTAAGGCTGAAACCTGACCCCCTGACCTAGCTTTCTTTGCACGCGTGTATACGAGCCGCAAGAGAAACTCTCAAACGCAATACATTTTCTCGTGCTTACCATCTTCGTTTACTTTATTTCTCCAATTATTGCCGCTAAAGACAGGCTGGTGTTGACTCTTGCTGCTCCGCCTAAAACATTTCCCGGCCATTTATCAGTTCACAAGGCGCGCAAATAGTCTTTAAAACTATAAACACCATCGCCGAGTCGGAGACAGGCGACCCATTTAGCCCGTGGCTGTGCTAAACCCTGGAGATAAAACAAATGATAATACTGTCTGTCTCCAGTGGCCCGTCTCCACAGGCATTACTGGCTTTAGTGCCAACACAGTGAAAGCAGACGTACGGCACTGTTGGAAATGGGTAATTACGCATTAAATAGTTTTTCAAATCCATGTGCTTGTTATTGCACCTGTGCGTCATTAATAACAACTAAACAAACAACTTAGACATAATAATAACCATAATCCAAATGTATTGGAATAATTTCAATAGGCCTAAAACCAAAGCGTCAGCCATGTGGGGAAAACAAATAAGGATATTGAAAATGAAAAGTCGGAAAGTGTCGGGGCCTGCAGCGTGGGTGGGGAGGTGGGGGTTTGTTGTCATCTGTTATCACGTCCTGATAAGCCGGCCAGTGGCACCAGGATCTCTCGCAGGCAGACGGCCGACTGTGTTGCTCCTGGTTTCAGGTTCCGTGTTCAGAGACCAACCTGTTGTCTCCTTCTCGCGCTGATGCTCGTCTACCCCATTTCCCGCCCATCAAATATCGGAGGCCGCTTGACACCGACACAACACACACACACACACACACACACACACACACACACACACACACACACACACACACACACACACACACACACACACACACACACACACACACACACACACACACACGCTATTTCTCTTCTCACATGCACACACACATTCTCTCTCACGCACGCACGCACACGCACGCACACACGCACACGCACACACACACACACACACACACACACACACACAGAGCAATTTTAACATTAACACTTTCTTATTGAAAGTGTTAATGTTAAAATGTAGAACTGTACGAAACATTTGCCGCAAGGCTGGGGATTGTGTGTGTAAGCGACACACATTAAATAGATAGAGTGGTAGGCCCATTCACGTTGGCTGAAGCAGCGTTCAACGTCACCAGACGTGCCTGCACCAGTGGCTCCAGGACGTCCCAACTGCCCCCCCCCCCCCCCTCCTTCATCTCTTCTGCGTCACCGTGAAAAAGGGAGGCCCGGAAAAAAAAAGTTAGGAGACTAAGTTGACATTTGAAATGCACACTTCACTCGAGATCATCCCGCTATAACAAACTAACACGTTTGTTTCAATAAATATTAGATTAATCCAGAGAGTTTACAGAAAGTCTTGGGTTGCCTCCATATGAGGTTAATAGTTGTCGGCAATGTTTTCTAACACCAGCACGTCCACCCCCTTCTCTGTGAAGGACATATTAAACTTGGAGCAGAGTCATGGGGACATGGCTTCCATGGACATCATATCGTCTCGGATGGATTGCGCCCTGCCGACCACGTCCTGCATGCTGTCCCGCTTCAAGCAGGAGTCCCTCCTGGAGGTTCCGTCCGGAGCCTCGGTGTTCGGAGAAGACCCCAAAGTCAGCCGAAGCAACGCACTGAATGTGGTTTCTTTTTATGGGAAATCGTTGAAAGAAATGGACAAAGATGGGAAATCGAACTATTTCAAGCAAAAGCACAGAGGTGAGTCAACCATTATAATCTATAAAGGAAAAGAGGCAATGAGGCCACATATTCTCATTTTAATCTGTCCTTGAGTAAAATACCATATTTATGCTATTTTTTCCATCAATTACTTAACGATCCGATGCAAATACACAGGAAGAATTATCGATAGCATATTTTAATTAACCAAAAAAAAACACGCTGATTATCGAGGTCCATCATCGACGAGCTGTCTAAAGAAGGCCACATCAAAGTAGGCCGCTGTAATTAATGCATAAAAATACCGGAATAAAACCATGTCTCCTGAGTTATTGCATAACAATGGTTTTGACGCGTGCATTTCGTTTCTTTTTCTGTGCTTAAGACCTCACTTCTCTAGATGCCGCGGCGGACATACGAAAGACCCAAGAGGAGGCTGAGCACCCTAAGCTGAGGAAGCGGAGAAAGCCCAGGGTGCTCTTCTCCCAGGCGCAGGTCTACGAGCTGGAGCGGCGCTTCAAGCAACAGAAGTACCTGTCCGCCCCCGAGAGAGACCATCTGGCCGGGCTGCTCAAACTCACCCCAACGCAGGTCAAGATCTGGTTCCAGAACCGAAGGTACAAATGCAAGCGTCAGAGGCAGGACCAGAGTCTGGAGCTAGTGGGTCTGCCTCCGCCGAGGAGGATCTCGGTCCCAGTGTTGGTTCGGGACGGTAAATCGTGCCTGGCAGACACGGTCAACTACAACACGTCGTACAATATGGGCATGAATCATTTCAGTTACACCAACTATCCCACGTTCACGAATTACCCGAACCCGGGCTGCAACTCAAACTATGGGTACAACCACCCAGCAGCCACAATGCAAACCATTCAGGGGTCCTCCGGTAACGGGGGTTACCTGAACTTTGGGGAGCTGAATAATGCTCAAAATACCTTTTCAACCAGTAACGGAGTGCCATCGTTACATGGCATTAGGACATGGTAAATATGAGCACAATATAATCTATTTCAATGATCCGATTCATTTGCCAAATGCATGTGTGATTTATATATTTATGTCCTTCAGAACAGTGTTTGTTAGAACTTTAAAAGGTAGGCCTGATTGGTGTTTTTTCTCCAGTAAACCTGCATATTTTAGATTTATGTAGTTGTACAATTGTGTTGAATGAATTGTGTTTGATGATGGAATTAACATTTATTTTTTTAAGAAAAGAGCCACATTAATTTCCCGACGCCATTTACACTTCGTTTTTAAGAAAAGGCCAGGAATGTATTAGGTCATGTCTAAGAAAATAATTCCACAATTCGACTTAAAAAAAAGTCTTAGAGCCTTTTTTTTAATGTGTAGGCCTAAAAATGACTTTGTATTGTTGTCATATAGCCTACACACACCAAGGGTTATATAATAATTATCAATAAATAGGCCCATAACTAATTTAACTAACATAGGCACTATATACGTTTTGGGTAGGAGGCTATAGCTTATAATACCTTAAGGCCTAATTCAATTACATGTCGTAAAATCCCATATGGTTAGTCTCGGGTTAAAGCGTTGAAGTGGCTGTTACCCAACTTCCTTCAACTTGCTCAGATGGGGCTAAAAGGTTACTAAAGTTTACAAATATCTGGATCGTCGGCACGTATGCATTTGGGCCTCAATGCGGTACTAAATGTTTTCCTTTTAGAATTGACATTGGCGCATACGTTCAGTGTCCAGGTTTGTGTTGAAATGGATTTTGACCCGGAAAACTGTAATCCGTTTCCGGAGTGGTTTTAAAAGTTTTAATAAAGGTTAGAGAATAGAGAATAGAGAATTTTTTTTCCATGCCAATATCTATTGTTTCAGTTTATATTATTATAGAATATAATAAGTGCAAGATTGACATCGACATGTAAAAGATTTGATCAATAAAAAATAACTTTCTTCATCCTATTAATAACTTGCATTTACTTTTTAAAACTTTTTCTGTCAGGCCCTATAACTATTGATGTATTACATTTTTTTGTGGGCTTAGGAATAAAAAAACCTTTTTATATTGTCCTTTGGTAAACATCAAACTCAAACAAAATGCTAAAGCTCAATAACTTAGCAGACGTTTTTATCCAAAGTGATATACAGAAGTACATTTCTCAGAAGGAAGATAAACAATATATTGCTGTTGATACAATAAATATGTTAATAGAAACAAGTGCCCAGAACATCACAATTACTTCTCTTCTAATAAACTCCTACTAGTCAAACTTTTCTTCAAATTAAATCTCCAGAGCAAGAATATGGGCGTTTGATTGACGTGATCACTTTGCTACATGCCTGAATAGTCCAATTTGCTTTACATACAGACAAGAGTCTAGCAGAGTGTGTCTACTCTACATGAACAAGCCAATTGCCACCACTTTAAACAGACAAGAGCTGTTTAGCCATCCCCTAAGGCTTAGCCAATCCAGCCTAGGTATTGTCCCATTGGTAAACATGCAGGTATATCAACAACAGCATTGGGTTTCAGGTCCAAATACTGTAATTGTTCATTTAAAAAAAAACAACAACAATGGGTTACATCAATTACATCTGAAGGCTGTAAGGTCATTATAGACTTGCTCCTATTAGGTGTTGAAAAGGCAAAGACAGATAGCAGTCACACAAACCTAAAAATATCTCTCCCCCCACACACACACAGACACACACACACATGATTAATCAGCTTTTCCTGTTGTTATCTGCAGAAGGGCAGGGAGGCATGGTACCATTGCGACCATGCATAGGTTACTGCCACTGTGGTTCCTATAACCGTTTTCACTTTGCTGTATGGACAACGGCATTAAACAGCACACTACAAGATGGAGTTGGTAGTACACTGGTATGGTTTATTGGTCCATGTAAGCCTTACAAATACTGCAGGTTATATGATAACAATTCCATTGCAAACAGGGGATATGATATATAAATAAACATTGGGATGATTATTAAACAATGTAAAGCTCCAATTCTCAAAAATAAGTCATTTCTTCAAATTGGTTAACTAAATGTAACGTCAAATTACAGGATGATTACAGTGCAAACAATCACTGTTGGGATTTTAAATAGTGAATTCACCCAGAGATTTTCAATTAAAGACACTCAATATAAGTGTGTTAAAATAAAATAGTATTTATTTTCGGATTATTCTAACGTTAGTAACCAGGGAGAGAAGGGATTGACAAAAAATGGAATAAAGAAATGATATGGTTAACCTTTAAGCTTTTCCTTATCCAGCTTTGGGCAATAGAAGGAAAAGAGGTGGAATATTAATAATATTAAAATATATTAAAATAGATATATTTTAAAACCAGCTAACTCTACTGACATTGGCCCTCATTCACGGCAATGCACAGCATCACCAAAATAATAGAGAGAACTACAGCTCACTTCCTGCTACTGGAATATTTGCGGAGAACACTAAAACCTTAGTGAACCAGTGTGCAATCAGTGCTTGCTTTTTTGAGGCAATGGGTTACCGGAGTTTGATTGATCAATAGATATCCTACGGAGTACACCTAAACAGCACCACAGGCAGTACAGCAGAGCACAACATCCACAATGCCATGCACAGAGTCGGCTCGCTAGCAGCAGTATTCGAGTATTCGACTTCAGATGGGAGGAGATATTAAAGCGTTTGGAGTGTGGGGAGAGGGGGCTTTCCATGGTGGTCTCCTACAGGAAGGGGAAGAGTCTCTTCTTGACGATGTAGAGCACGGTGGAGAAGAAGAGGGCCAGGGCCAGGAAGATGAGCAGCTTGTCGGTGAGCTCCCGACGGTTGTACTTGGTGATAAGCTTCCTGCCCAGCTGGATGGTGCCTGTCATGGCCTTGAACTCCTCGTTGGTCTCCTGGACCGACTTGGAGGACGTGGCTGCGAGGGACACACACATCGTCTCTGCCGGTCAGCGTTTGGGTTTGGTTGCTCACGCTTGCAAAAGAGGCACTGCCTTCTCAAAGCAACGGAGGAGAATTGTAGTCGAATAGGCTGGTATCATTTTCAATATTTCACCTGATTAAAATAACTGGCTTTTTCATTGTTATATGGCCATTAGTTATTATTACTTACTCATATTTTGTTTTATTGTGTTGCTGCTGTTACGCCCACGTTATTTTTTTTACCTATATCAAATGTAATTCAGATTTGATAGAATCCTGTATTTTCTTATCTGATCATCCTTTAAAACAATGAAGCTCTGAATCTAGATGAAATAAATTGTGTCTGTTACCAAGCCTTTAGCAGAGACTTTTAGCCAAAGAGTGAATTTTAGATAATCATCTGTAGCTGGAATGGGGGATTGTCAAGGAGGCCTACTGGTAGACTGTTGGGGTACATCCCATAGTCATATTCAAAGACACTATGCTATCCTTCCCCTTATAGTTTAAAGCCCTTCACGAGATTGTGCCTTGGTCTGATGCCGTCCTCTCCAAAATAAGCTCTTGTGGTACTTGGAAAAGCCCAGTTTCCCTCACGTATTGTATTGCAGCAGTTGTGAAGCACGGCGAGAAATACCCTTGATCATCCAGCGGATGACCTCAGCCAGCTGAACCCAACCCGTTTAACAGATGGGGACAGTACACAAAGCACACAGCTTTGCTAGTCATAACTGTATTTGGCCCATAGGCGGCGCTGTTTGCGCTTTATCATTTTGAACTTTGGACTTCACACTTTAAGAACGTAACCTGATGTTGTTGTACCTCTGGCTCCTCCCAGATTTGTTGTATAATTAGGTTAGCAGAAACCAACTCACCCAGTGTTGTCATGGTGTCCTCACTCTGCTCCACCTGCTGTGCCATCATACGACTCATGCTCATCAGGCTCTCTGTGATGTCACTGGAGGTCTGAGTCAGGTCCCCCTTGGTCTTCTTCCTGGTAAGGAAAGGGAAGACGAACAAATCTATTCAATAACGTCATAGGGGTACCTGTATTTTTCCATTAAGTGAACACCTAAAGGAATACTGGTCAGTTACGTTTCATAATAGCGTTTAGTCATAACTCATTTATAAGCCTTTAGTTAACGATGAACTATTCATTAACAAAATACGAATACAGATTTGTAGATGTTTATGACAATCTTAAAGGGTTCATATTGGACCACAAGGTATGATGTTTATTAGGCATTACAAGCCAAGACAAAATCGACCCTCTAGGGACATCAAATGAGAGTCTCCACCCAGATGTATGAACGATTGATCAGCCTACCAGTTGGTATTAATGATTAGTTCATCAATAACTTAAGGCTCATAAAATACTTTTGCCTGAACGTTATTATATAGTGGACAGGATTACACTACTACCCGTAATACCTATAAAGGGCATTTTAATGAAGGAAAATATTGTCATTTACATCTCAACCCATGATTTAAACCTTTGTGCATTTAAATTTGCACAAAGGTTTAAATGTGGTTTTGATGTTTGGTTTTCATTGAATCAAATCTAATCGGGTCTTAAATGACTAAGTTACTATGGCAACATTTTTGTATGATGTGACCTAGACCCTCGAAATGGAAGCTCACCTTTTCCTCAAAGCATCGTCTCCATTAAGCAGAGCCTCCTTTTCCAGGGCATCGATTGACATTTTACTGGTCAGGTTTGCTTTTCTCCAAGCAATTTGGTTACTACAAAAATCATAAAGCAACAAATGAGTGACAAATACCTTCTGCATAAACGACTTAGGCCTAATCGACAAATAGATTAATTGCTAAACCATATTATATTGATGAACTCAACCCTATACTAATCGAGATACACTTTACCTGATCATCTGTTTTCGATGACCCTCTACCTGCTGCATTAAAGCCTGCTTATCAGACTCCTTGTCCTGCTCCAAGCCCATTTGCTCTAGATCCTGTGGCAAAACACCACCCAAGTTCAAGCGTCTGTGGTTGTGTACTTTCGCTTTAGATAGAATAAATATTCATAATGCACGTTACCTGTATCCGCAGCCTGAGGTTCTGGAAACTCTCTATCACTTTTGAATTGAGTTCTGTCAGTGTGCTTTGAGGTCCCGTACACTCCCTTACATCCTAGTCGAATATTTAACAGATGTGACTCTGGCAACGGAATAACAGTCAACAGCTCGTCCAAAAACAAGTTATCACCTCAGCACAATCAAATGTGAACACATCGGCGGAAATACTTGCCATTTTTGAACATGTCTCCTGTCCACGATTAACGAGCGGTACACAAATGACAAATTAAACGGTCATTGCGTATTATATGATGATACTTAGATAGCAATGACATAATGTTCTTACCTGGACGAGGGCCTTTATTTCCAAATCATATTTAAGTATTTCTTGTTCGCATATTCGGACGTGTACATCCAAGCACGCCATGTTGGCCGGTGGTGCCGCTGCGACTACGGCAAGCATGAAGCCCGCTGATCAGATTTGACTCATGAACTAAATCTTTGATTCGCTTCCTAAACATTTTGCTTTAGTTCAACTCAAGACAAGAGAACTTTACCCTTTTAGATTGTCTTAGCAACACCTGACACACAATCGCACTACATCTGATAATTTATTATTTCATTTTAAGCATATATACATCACTTACAAATACAACACAAACAGAGACAACTCTGAAGAAACATCAAAATGGACAACCCATTGTAAGGAAAAATACTCTTAAGTTATTGTAATTGTCCACAATCCTTTTGGAATCTTTTTTCCAAGACACCACTGCCACAAACAGTAAGGCACACATTTGAATGCAGATTAACAAGTAGCCCAATTGGTCAATGAGGAGTGAAAGGCATGTTCTCCATTGGTGTACAGCATCAACTTGGGTCCATCGTTGAGAAGTCTATAGTCTGCACACACAAAATATCAGTTACATAAATATATAACATGCCAGAGCAGATAGTGTGTGCAATTCAAACTACAAAGTTAAATACTTTTTTGTTTTATCGATGTTCTAGTCCCAGTGGTAGCGGAGGTACCAGATGGTTTCATTGGATAGGGCTGGTCCGGCCAGTGGATTCAGCTGGGCCAGAATGGCTATCAACCAACTGGAGGGATCACAATTAATGCAAACCAATCAAGAGTATTCTGAAAGTCATCAACTAAAAATGAAAAAGAAATACCTTTTTTAATTCTAGCAGCTTTTCGTGATCATTATAATTCTAATCTAATGTTTTGGCTTATAAAATGTGGTATTAGGTATTAACGGGTTATCACAGGATGGTAAAAGAGAGGCACTCGGCGACATTACTTCTCGTCTCTACTGCCCTCTAGCGTCCTTTGAAATGTAACTTGACTCTGTCGTTAACTGAATCGTGTGAAATTGTAAACCATTAGGTAGAAATTTAGAAATGTGCCAAGAGGGATGAGCCATATATTCTATTTATATTTTTTATTCATCATATCTAATCACAATCGATTCGATACACAAAACAGTTTTAAGACGGTAAACTGTGAGCAAACATCGCTTTTCAAACGTAACAAGCTTTCGTAGACAGGCTGTCAAGTTTTCATCTGTTGCCGTTGGACTATTAAGATTTTTTTTGCAAATGTGTGTACATTTTACTTCAAATAAAAAAACGTTTTCTAATCATCCATTGAAACCTCACTTCGAGTGAACAACATCACATGCTACAGGTTGGAAATACTTACAACAGGTAGCAACATACGGCTGTCATTACCAGCATGGTTACAATCACACTGCAATAAGAAACATATGGGAAAGGAATGGTCAACCTTCAGTGGCATAATTTCTCCCAGATCATATGATACAACCAAAGATTGAGTGACACATGCAGAAAAGGGAAGTTATCCACAGTCGAAAATACTCCAAAGAAAGCAAATTGTTAGTGTGCTCTAGTGTACGTTAGAGCGCATTACTAAGTACACGATCGTAGGGATTATACTGCATAAATTAAATACAAGATGTATTTAAAGAATAGCTTCACTCATGTCTATTTGAGCCTGCCTGACAGCACTTCTCCAAGTTATTAGCACTGAAGCGACAGTAACTGTAAAAAAAAAAATATGAAAGTGAACTGTAATTTAAAGTAGAGAAAAAAGTCTACTCTTTAAAAGTATATTTAATATATCCAAATAGATGTAATTTACCAAGGTATACAACTCTTTCTAACCGGCTAGGTATATTTAGCCGGTGAAGCTAACAAACTCACCCTTTGTTGGGTCCTTTAGGAATAAAGAATGGGATAACAATGCCAACAAGACCCCAGAAGGCCGTCATCACGATTATGGAGATCGTGAAAGATAGTTCGGCCATAGTTCCTTAAGTATAAACAAATAGGCAAGGTAAAAACTTTGTAATTGAAGTGGGTGCAGAAGTTGACGGCAAGGAAATGAACGACGACAAAACTCCACAGCACATCACATGACCAGAGTTGAGGAGGAACACGAATTGGGAGTCACGCGTCTGGAGGCGTTCCCCTGGATAGGTTCGAATAATATTAAGTCGGAATAGTACTTGATACCAATCTGTTTAAGCATACAATTTTCTTTTAAGGTTTAAAAGGGGAAAATATATGTATATATATTTTATCAAAACTCTGTAAACAGTTACACCGTGTTTCGTTCACCTATCCAGTGGAGGTTGGCTATAGTCTACACCGGAATGCCTGACGGATCAGACGCTCTCAAATAGCTGGCGAAGGAGTCAGACCAAGGGAACTTCGTGCTTTGGCCCCGAGGAACAAGACGCGGGGAAAGCCTTGTTCATACGGCTGGAGGAAGGAGCTGTAATAGGGAGACGTTCATAGCGGTGCTCCATCACCTTGAGATGTTTCGCGATTAAAGGAGGGAAACATTATTGGGCGGCCCCCGGCGGACGACCGACCGTCGAGCTGGGTCCGGCAGAAATCCCCAGGCCAACAGGTGGCCCACCTGTGCTCAAATCCATTTCGTGCACATATTGCATGGTTTTAAGTGTTCTCCATTAAAGGGGGTTTCTATTTACCTTTAAAAAGGATGTTATCTGCTCATGAAAGTATACAATTATTGAGGTAGCATCCGATAATAATCCCCCCTGTTGTAGGCAAAACAGTAATCCTAGATTCCCTCCCTTTGTAAGTTAAAAGTTTTAGACCAAGTCTTGACAGTCTGATATTTTAGTATTTGGAATCAAGCCATAAGCCATTAGTTTTCCCTTAAGACAATTACAAGTGACTGCATTGAAGAAATGCATTAGTATCCTGTGTCAAGTTATTTCACAATTAAAATGCAAGCTGTATGCAGTGCTTGCATTATACCTAAACAAACATTGAGCCTAAAATGTTACGAAATGGCATTTAAAACCAGTATTTAAAATCCTCAAACTGACTATCAAAACCTACAAACCATTATAAAGAAAGAAAATTGAGGCTGACAAACTTGAAGTCCATTTATACAACAGTTTATTTTGTAGGCAAAAGGTCTTGTTACTCCTGCATCTTCTCAATGGTCTCCTCCTTGTATTTGCCCTTCTCCTTCCCATCAGCGCGAGACTTGGCCTTGCGCTCCAGGATCTTCTTGCGGTCCTTGTCCAGCTTTAGCCTGGTGATCACAACCTGGTAAAGAGAAATTTAGTATTAATACAACATCCCGAGATTCAGTATGCTTTCAATGGATATCCTCGTCCAGAGGATATTGCTACGTGGAAGTAAATTCAAAACGTCAGTGGTATAGTTGAATGGCAGTCAGCAGACTACTTCAATAGTTAGATGTTGTTAATAACTATGAGTATAATGGACACAGGCCAGCTGTCTGGACACAAGATTGGACTCAACTGTTTACACCACCCAACTTTACAAAAAAGCTTTAGGTAAACCGTGAGGAGAAATGGCAAAAGCTACAACCTGTCCAATAGACATGGGGAACAAGATACCATGGTGGAAGAACAGTTTGTGCCAAACAAAACTGAACTGAATGTTAACAGAACAGCACCAACGTGCAAATCAGACTTTATCATCTTCCGTTGACATAAACAGCAACTGAACCAAAGGGAGCAGGGTGATGGAGAATAGTGAAAATGTAGCTTCAAAACAATTCTACTAACGGGAAAATCGCTGACAGGAGCATCCCTTGCAACACAATCACTGAAAGGGTAACTTAAAACACTAGCTTAGTCAACGATAAAATCCAACAGGAATGCACTGATAAAGGTCCATCGATTCACCCAAAATCATCTAAGAAATGTCCAATGACATAACGATAATATTAAATTTGACAAGACTAATTACTATGCTGTGTGGGATAGGTAGAATAGGTCAAATTAAGCTCAGACATTTGAAGGCTGGAAATACAACTTTTCTCTTGCATTCATTAAAAAGAATCAACCCCAGTCAAGTGTCAACCAGGAAAATGTTCTGTAGAACGACTTTGTTGGAGGTATACCAGGAAAGTGCCAAGTCACTATGAGTGACATTGGAAAATATCCTATGAAAAATGTAATGGGACAGAAAAATGTAAGCTCTGGTCAGTAAATAAAGGAATGTTTATATTCCAACTGAAAAGGGATAGGTTTAATGACTCCCAAGTTGCAGCATGATAGACAAGCACTTGAGGCAAGCTGGTTACACCGTAGGCACTGTCACAACATCAACCTGCTGAGTGTACAGCGCACTCCATGAAGACCTCACCTTGCTGGAGTGAATGCCGACATGGACTGTGGTTCCGTTAGCCTTTTCTCTCTGCACGCGCTCAATGTAGATGACGTACTTCTTCCTGTAGACCTGCACTACTTTGCCGATCTGCTGGCCTTTGTAGTGTCCACGGACAACCTGTTTGAAGAAACCATAATGTAAATATAACGGTCAGGAAGTCCGAGGAAAATTCGACACACGTCCCCCAATTACCAACGTAGGAGAACATACCTGGACTTCGTCATCTTTGCGGATGGGCATGGACCTCACGTTGTATTTTTGACGGAGCTCCTTGGAGAGGGGGGAGGACATGATCTTTCTCCTGATGTGGGAGGGGGCATTGAAGTGCCTCTTGCGGTTCTTGCGCCGAGAAGATGTCAAAAATGGATTCAACTTCATGATGCTGTGAACAAATAGAAAAAGTTGTTGAAGAAAAAGATAAACTTTAAATTCATTCACATGTATCCCTTATAGAAGCTGCCCTATCCAGCATGCAAGCAGATAGAGCCAGAAGGCAAAACCTTCACTTCAAGACCTCCATTCCCAGAAAACCGTTCATCTTAAACACAATCCGTGATCACGTATCACAAGAACCCCAGCCATTTCAATGAGACCATTTTCCGCTTTATACAAGATGCATTATTGACAACGAATGCGAAGGTATTGCATTGGACTACTAGCAAGCGTTAGCTAGCAGGCTAAGGATAGCATAGAGGCATAACAATCTCCGATGGTACAGTTTGTTGTGAATTGCACAGGTTCCGATCCATTTACAACTACCAACCATATCAGAATCATACGACAGTTTACCGCTAGTTTAACCTTCTGTAACGTTTAATTTTTTCTCTATCAACGTGCGCCTGTGCATACATGGTAGGTGCATTCAGATAATCGGGGGTATTATACCAATACATTGTACATTTTACACAATATAGGTCATTTTAAGACGATGGTAGTACAAAGATCGTGTTTACGAGGTGAGGGGGGAACACTTTTAGGCAAAGTAAAGGATGGATGGTGATAACTTTGTTAAGATTGTCAGCCAGGAATCCTTACCCTGGCGTTCACTCCTCAATGGCCGGCGGAAAAGAGAATTCGATAGTACTTCCGCTTGCATTAGTTCACACACAACTCTCGCGAGAAGCATAAAATAACGAGAAGACAAATGTTGCCAATACACAATATTCATTTCTGAAAACAAAAATTAGTATCATATTTTAGGACAAATTGGAAATCATTTGAAATAATTAGAAGGGTTACACATGACTAAATGTTAACATGGATGTGTCGATGTATTTCACCATGTTATTGCATTTAGATAGTAGGTCAATGATCAATAATGTCTGTTAAAATATGTATTGGATATTACATTTTCTCCTCTTATAACGTAATATTTCTTTATAAAGGGTTGTGTGGATGCGTTTATCCAAACTATTGGTGAAATATCCTCTTCATCGTTTTAAAACAAGTCACTAGATGGCGCCATAAAGCAGGTAAAATCCATAACCTGGTCACTTGTAAAGTTTTATATTTTTCATGACTAGTCTTATTCTATCAGACTAGACATAGTTGAAACAGCTATATTCCTAAATGTTGTAGGCCTTTTGAGGCCAGTAGGTGTGTGTAAGCCAAATATTTTTAAGGACAAATATCTGTGTTGTTCAGCAGAAGAACACCCATCATAGGCTATTTTCATTCATGCTGAGGTGGTTAGACCCTTGTTGCACTATTTGCTCCTATCCAAGCGACCACCAAGCGGTGAGAGGAGCTTTCACACGGTGCGCTGTTTCCTCCCCAGCGCGCAGTTGACGGAGCCTGCTGCTGCCTGCACTGTCTGGCTGGCTGAAAGTGATGTTGTCATACCCCCCTGCACTGAGCTCGGGGAGCCTTTCCTCCCTCACCCCCGGTCTTATCTAGCTGTCGCGGCAGTGCGGATGTGGAGCCATCAACACAACGATTCGTCCAGCGGAAAGAGCCTGAGAAGAAGATGAAATGTTTTTCCCGATATCTGCCGTACCTCTTTCGTCCCCCAAGCACCATCCTGTCTTCCACTTGCCACACCGAAGGTAGGGTGGGACACAGAGGGGCTGTCAAGGGGCTGCCTGTTTGTGTGTGTGTGTGTGTGTGTGTGTGTGTGTGTGTGTGTGTGTGTGTGTGTGTGTGTGTGTGTGTGTGTGTGTGTGTGTGTGTTTGTGTGTCTGTTTGTGTGTCTGTTTTTATCATCGGGGAAGACAGAGGCATGCGGACGGTGTTAAGATGCTTATAACAACATCTATGAAAGATGACAGTCCAAGACATTTAATTGTGGATCTAAGTTATAATATTCTGTTTTCTGCCTCATGTGTCCCACTGTATATTCTCCATATATTATAAAGTTATGGGCGGAATTCTTACTTGGATGTCTAACAGACCAGAAGGTGATAGGAAACACCTGACTTATCCAAAGCATGTGACGCGCACTGTACAGTATGTGTTTAGGCTTGGTTGCGGAGGCAATCTGTGAGGGAATCCTTGAAATGCCGGACTTCTGCCATACGTATTTAATGAGCGTTGCAAACAAGTACGTTCAATCTTTAAAGGAGTGTTACCATTAGTAAGATAACCCAAACCTATATTCCAATTTATTGCCATCTATTCTATTGTAATATAGTTTCTCCTCCATAAATGTAGCTATTACTATTTTAGTAGTAGGTAACTATTTTCTACTTGCCATTGCCATGCATTTATAGTACATTATACATAGGTCATTTTTTCAAGATGTTTGAGCTAAATGAAACTTCTGCATGATTTAATTCAAAATGTGGCGTTTCCTTAAGAGCAAGGGAAGCTTCGGCCTGTACCAAATTAGTCATAATCATTCAAGCATAGGAATGTTTCCGGTTTTAAAGTAATAGTTTTAATACAAAGTTCCACAATGTCATGGAGTTACGAGGGTAGTTTACTCCAGACAGAGCTGTGATCAGGGCATTTGAACAACCAGTGTTTTTTCTAGAGAGTCTGAGCTTCTGCATTATTTAGCCCACCATGGATGCCCCTCTTCCTGCTCGTGCTGTGGCCATGGCTCAAAGGGCCTCTGGCACTCGGAGGGATAGCTGTGTATCTACGGGTGGTGATGGGTGGGGGGGGGGGGGGGGGGGTAAAGGCCCTTCACAGCTCATGGACATGACCTATATAGAGATGGTAAGAGAAGAGCCCCCTCAGTGTCTATGCATGTCGGAAATTTCATTCAAGTAAGCATAAATTCATTCAAGTGCTTTATAACTCCATCACTCATGCATCGCTCACTTTATGCCTTCCTCCCTCTCTTTCACCCTCTTTCATTCACTCACTCAGTGCTTCCCTCCAACCCTCCCCCTTCCTTCCTTCGTTCCTTCCTTCGTTCCTTTCTCCCTCCCCTGTATTCACCATTCACTCATTCCCTCACTCATTCACTTGCTCATTGAGAGGCAGCCAGGCCTAGCTGGAACCAAAGCCAGTCGTACTAATGTGGAAAGAGCATCGTTTGTATCATTGTGTTATGCCAGCTAATTCATTTCCTTTTTCTGTGTCCCTCCCAGTGCATCTGGGAGAGATACACGACCAGTATATCTGTATATCTGCTCTTTCTTCCCACAACACATACACATTCAGGTAGAACAGCCATTTACTTGTACACATCACTGACATGCATGGAATGCTCTTGCTGTTGAAAGTTTATTCAATGAATGTCATGAAGGACGATGAAGGTGGGTTTCTACCACTTACAGCTACGTTTGTCGTTTTTGGAGTGTTTTTCTTTCTTTTGTACTGGTTAGCGTTATTTTTCTTGTTAATCATGTATAAAAGGGTGAACTATGCGTGTATCCTGGGACATTGTTGAAACAGAGCACTTGTGCTAATTTAACCACTCCATTATATGGTTACATAAATATATATTTTTATATATATATATCGTTAAGACAGAGAGACTTAAAGAGAGTGTGGTCGAGCACACAAGTGTGTTCTGTGTGGAATCTGTGCTGGAGGCCAGCAGTGTGCTTGGATGACACGGATATGACCTTGGGCTGGGATTTGTAGGACATGATGACATGAGCCATCCCATCTCTCTCATGTGCACCCATGTGTTTCTGTGTGTTGGTGTTTCTGTGTGTGTGTGTGCGTGTGTGTGTGTGTGTGTGTGTGTGTGTGTGTGTGTGTGTGTGTGTGTGTGTGTGTGTGTGTGTGCGTGTGTGTGTGTGTGTGTGTGTGTGTGTGTGTGTGTGTGTGTGTGTATGTGTGTGTGTGTGTGTGTGCGTGTGTGTGTGTGTGTGTGTGTGTGTGTGTGTGTGTGTGCGTGTGTGTGTGTGTGTGTTAGAGTGTATGTGCATGTGTATCTTGAATCTATATAGCTTGTGTTTACATGTATACATTTGCATGTGGAGTCGGTGCACAAAGACAAAAACACGCACACATGCACACACACACATACACAAACATACCCACATTAACACAGACAGACAGACAGACAGACAGACAGACAGACAGACAGACCGAAAGACACCCACACGCACATAACCAAAGACACAAACAAATAACCACACCCACACACATGCACACACAAAAAGACAGACAGAAAGACACACACACGCACGCACACACACACGCACGCACGCACACACACACACACACACACACACACACACACACACACACACACACACACACACACACACACACACACACACACACACACACACACACACACACACACACACACACACACATTGGAATGGGTGTGGCGTAGGATGTAGAGCGTGTGGTTCTGAGCCAGGGTCAGTAGAGTACAGTGTAGAGCGTGGGGTTCTTACCCAGGGTCTCCCTGTCCTCTCATTTCCTCTCTAAAGGAGAGGGAACCATTCATGTCTGCTCCAGCTGAGCTGACTGAGCCCTCCGCGGGGGCGTGTAGATGAGTGTGCAAAGAACATGCTAGTGGAAAATAGTTATATAACACACACACACACACACACACACACACACACACACACTGTGTGTGTGTTTGTGCGTGTGTGAGGAGTTCTTTTGTTTATCCTGGCTGTTGGAAACAGAAGTGAGTTGATTTTGTTCACTTGGGTCTCACAAAATAATACGTATGCTCTCTGTCTCATGGGCATCAGTGTTGATGTTTCGGTTGAAAGCGTAAATGTGTGTGTGCGTGTGTGCGTTTGCGTGTTTGTGTCTTTGTGCAGGAGTCACTTCTCTTTTTATGTGTTCCTGTTCTGCCCCCCCCCCCCCCCCTCTTCACATTTTGAATCAACCATCACTGGTCGTTTGATGGATTCATTTGTAAAGTTGCCTGAATATGTGCACGTGGAATGTTAGTGTGTTCAGGTGTGTGTGTGTGTGCATGTGTTTGTGCATGTGCGTGTGTGTGTGTGCGCGTGTGTGTGTTTGTGTGTGTCTGTGTGTGTGTGTCTGTGTCTGTGTTTTTGTGTGTGTGTGGCACTACTCTTCAAGAAAAAATGTTTGTTCCCCCTCCCAACACACGTGAGGAGGCCATCGATCACCAGAGCAGGCTGTGCAGCGGGGCAGTGGCAGTCCTCATATCGACACGGAGGATCTGCTCTGATAAATGAACACCACACCAAATCACAAATAACCTGCATTTATGTGCGACGACTTAACGGTGCAACGATTCTTTGTTTAATACATTCCAAAAAAACTACATTTATCAAAGAACATGAAGGAATAACAGTTTGGGTGTTATGTCAAAGTCTTTGAATTGTGTCACAGAGATATTTACTTTTAGTGTGCAGCTAGGCCAGCTAGTACCGGCACCGTAACTCCTCATTATACCGCTTTGTACCACGAGAGGTAGGGGCAGTCACTGCAGCGACCATGTCTGCCCGTAGAACAGCGTGAGAGGATGAAGGAAAAGTGCTGTTCAGAGGGCGTACCGTAACCTTTTGTTCATCAACTCAAAAGCACGCGGAAAAATGTGATGCTGGTTCCAACCTCCTGGATCATTCGATGAAGAAAAATGTTACAATGCTAGCACAGATTCACTGTGACCTTAAGCTTCACGCTATATTAAGTGGGGTGAGGGGTATCTCTTGCGTTTGAGGGGTAGTGGGAGGGAGGAGGAGGGACCAAAGAGGAGGGAGGAGGACAATCCCTTTGGAAGGGATTGTTCATTACCTTGTTTTCTTAGAATAGGGGTGGTAACCAAAACTTCACCATTAAACGATACATGCTTCTTAACGTTCCCCTCTTTAAATAAGTAAGTTCTTAAGTGCACTCGGAATTTGATGGGCCGTGTATTGTCTCTGAAGTCTGTGTGTGTGTGTATTGTTTGGTTCAGAATATTCATAGCAACGCTGGTTGGGTTTTGTGTTTGTGTGTGCCCTGAGGGCTTCTCTTGACGGCAGTTTGAGTATGCCTGACACTTGTTTGGAAAGTTGTGGGTAGGGATGATAATACGAACTTGGTGTGCGCACGTGTATGTGTGTGGGACTGTGTGTGTGTGTGTGAGTGTGTGTAGGAATGTGTTTGTGTGTGAGTATGTTGTTATCATTCATCCCGCTTTGTCAGTCCTGACTGACATCCTCTTTACAGCTCAGAACACACTTCACACAGTCACATGACCTCACACACACATACACAAACACACGCACACACACGCACACACACACACACACACACACACACACACTTACTTGCACGCATGCACATCCACATCCATGTGTACACGTAGCGACGCTGGGATAAACATTCCTTCATACTCAATAAGAAAAACACATGTTTTGAGGGATATAGAGGCTTAGAGCTGCCTACTCACAGTGAGAAGGTCATGAGTTATCTCTATAGACTGTCTTACATAATAAACCTATATTTGTATGTCATGCTGTGTTTTACGTTGGAGAGGTACGGTTGGTTGAAGCTCTGTCCTGGCCATGCCCGAGAGCCTCCATTTGTATGTCCTTCTGTATGTGGATGAACACGTGGATGAACACATGGGTTTAAGGTTAGATAAGGTTCATGCTCTGTCCTGTCCTGCCTTGCCCGTGAGCAAGGCACCAGCATTAGCTCCCTGGGTGCTGCACTCCAACCGCCCGCCCTAGAGACAGGGTAAGATTAGGGAACCCCCCCCCCCTCATCCAAAGGGGATCAGGAAACCCTTTATTCGGGGACAATGGGACAGCCACAGGGAGGAGGAAACACAGTCTCCGTAGAGCCTTGGATAACATAGCATTACATGATGTTACATTACGTAACAGTGCATAGAGACGATACAAGTTAACAACCTTTACCTCCACAGCTCCATGTTCATTTGGGTCTTGTGTTTTATATCTGAAACTAAACACTTTCGGCCCAGTGTCGTTGGTCAAGGCAAAAGGAGGAGAACCATTTCCATAGGAAAGGTCTCGGCTAGAAGGAGTGGTCATCAGATCCAAACTCAATATGTTTGTCTTTCACTGCAGTGAGTGAGTGCTCTGTGCATGTGTTTGGATGATAATGGCAAAGAATCATGTTTGAAGTGTGCAGGTGTTTAAGTGTGTGTCTGCGTGTGTGTGTTTGTGTGTGTGCGTGTGTGTGTATGTGTGTGTGGGGGGGGGGGTACATCTGTTGATACAGTATCAAATAAAATGTTGGACTGGTACTTGATATTTTTCCCTATTCTTTATACACACACGCAAGTAATGAAAGCTACCGATTGTATTCAGGCAAGACTGTATTATTTATAAAAATTAAATCAATGTATAGATTAAGTCAATGCACAGGCATGCGCGTCTTAGTGGATTCTGGATGGCATGAGAGGAGAATAGTTGTCAACTCTACTTTGTTGTTTTTACAATGCTCTTCAAATAAAATCTCCAAGGTAGTGTCAATGAAACCAATTTGCTATTGATTACGGTGCCTAGGATTACAGCACTGTGTGTCTGGCACTCACCGAATGGAGCATTGGCGTGTT
>NC_082391.1:20213220-20215720 GCF_031168955.1 Gadus macrocephalus | reverse complement strand
CGCACGCACGCACGCACGCACACACGCACGCACGCACGCACGCACGCACGCACACACACACACACACACACACACACACACACACACACACACACACACACACACACACACACACACACACACACACAGAGGCACATCTCCCCTCCCCCACAAACACATACAGAAAAAAACACACATACATACACCCCTCGCCCTCTGTTAGGGGGTTTTGAGGGGTAGCTTTAGCAATAGGAAATAAAGCTGTCATGTGCTATAGAGGCGCTATGGGGACCGGGCAGGGTGATTAACAGGACTGGTTCCCACCCTGGCCACATCTCCCCTGGACCGCCGCAGCCTATAGGCCTAGGTCACGCCATCATGATAACTTTTGTGGTTTCCGAGCAAATCTGTCCAATGCTCCTCTGGATATAGCTCTGTGCTGTGTTTTCTGGCTGAGTCATCAGGGTTGTGTTCGTACGGTAGCGTTATCGATCTCCTCCGGTCAATCTGAGAGGGAGAAGGAAACAGCACACACATTCTGGAGCGTGTGCTATAGATAGAGAGCGGGGGTGTACCGAGTTTGGCTTGTGTTGTAATGTCTGTCCGTCAGTCCCCTTGGGGAGAGATCTATATGCGTACAGCCTTTGTGACCGTGCATATAGATACTTCAAGGCAGGGCCACAATGTATCGCGCTATATATTCTGTAATGCGATCAGTATGCATTTATAAAATGCCGTTAAAGTACAAAACTACTAACCTTATTTTTACGTCACCTTTATCTACTCCCTTTCACTGCATTTTGTACAGTTGTTAACCAAAAATGTATTGTGCATGCTTTAGTTAGTTACTCAAATATTGACTGTTTTCAACCTCATTTTTAATTCTCAGGTCGGTGGGGATATAAGCACCTGCCAAAAATGATGGCTGGCTAATTACGGCACACTTTGATCAAGATGAATAGTAGCCTAGTTCAATGCAAAAAATATTTACCGCCTGCTACACAAAGTTTGGAATCAGAACTTGATTTATGCATGGTGTTGGGTTCAGAAAACAAGGAGGAGTTATGATACAGAACACATTTAGTTCAAAAATAAACATGGGATAATTCAAGGGTTGCTAGAAAGTGCTTGTAAGATAATTAGTCAGGGTGAACATTATTGAGTGGTTTTAAGAAGCGCTTCCCGTTATTTATTTACATAACACAATCTCTCTTTTTCTCGCTTTCTTTTCACATCCTCATCCCTCTTTCCCTCTCTGACTGTAGTTTCTGTGTTCTTCCTGGTTCACCAGGTTGTTATTCATCACTTTTGGATGCATCAACTCATTATCTGGAGCAGGAAGTCTATGCAGTTTTCTACTGCCGTGGGTATTAATTACCTTGGTATTTGTAATCCTGGTTAAAAAAATTAAAGTGCCTTTTTTGGTTAAATATATCGCGTCGCTCTCGAGAAGAGTTTATTTTCCCTTACGTTTTACAAAGAAAATGAAATTGCTTACTGTTAGATATTTTAGGAACATGGTTGGATGCACTTCGGCATTTGGTCGGCCGTTATTCTGCCTCAAATCATTGTAAATTAAAAGGATTGTTTTCTGTGTCCTGCCAGTGTGTGTGTCGCTGTGTGTTCTCACAGTTTGTTGTGTTAACAGTGCAAATCCTCATGAAGATCGTTAATAAGAAATATAACAAAGCCCAGCAGTGAGCGATAAAGGGTAATAATGTATTGTTAATGATTTATGGACTCAGGAATTATTTAGCAAGGAAGCCCATTGACTGGGTATTGACTTTCCCCTGTAACTCGGCCCTGTGTTTCTGTTCTTCAGGTCATGTATCCAGGTCTTTTCATGTAATATTTCATAATTGTCACTCCTATGAATGAGAGGTATCTCTGATATTTACAGCCTAAGCTGCAGTGAATAGTTGGCACAGAATCGCCACACCTGTTGTTGTTTTCAAGAGATTGAATTTACCCTGAGATAAACTGGGCATTTTGATTCAAAAAATGTTTCTGATTGGTTGTTGAATTTACTGTCATTGTCAGGGGGCATTTGATTGGTGTGCAGGAGCCCCTCCCCCACTACCCAGCCTTCCTCTCATGCCCTTGGCGATGACCTGCACATATCGACTCTCGCATACACCTCCTCTGATCACGTGACCTACGACAACAATGTGGCTCTTGCTCATTGCCCGGATACTCTCGTTTGAAGTAGCTTACGATGAATTCAGATGCCAGTAAGAAGCAGGTAGGGGTTAGCCAACTAGCTCTAGGATGCATACAAGTAAGTTCGGACATTGAACCCAGAACCTATGACACTCAACTGCTCTGAATTCTTTGGTTCGGGTATCTTTGAATGAGCCTTGAGCTCAAATAGTCCCAACTCTGATGTCATCGAGCCTTCTGAATTAATTCCGCAAGCAACATTGATTTCCCGGCCTTCGAACAAAGTCGAACTGTATCCCTTAGTCAGCACATGTTTGTTATTTATGCATAACCTCTCTGATTTAATACATGTTAGAAATGG
>NC_082391.1:20210656-20213120 GCF_031168955.1 Gadus macrocephalus | reverse complement strand
CACACACACACACACACACACACACACACACACACACACACACACACACACACACACACACACACACGCACACACGCAGGGGAGCGTGGAAGAGAAGGTCATATGAGATACATATGCATCAAGAGGAAAAACTGCAGTAAAGATTAAAGCAGTAATATTCACGTTCAGTTCAGTCTTGACTGATCTGTCACATCAAACATGACGGGGTGGTAGGACTGGTGCTGACTGGGAATGATGAAGGTTTGTGAAGGGAATGTCAGGAACAGCCCTGGAGCAACAAACCCGGGTTCTGTAAGATTGAAATAATCGATCAAGAATGCATAACACATGCACACGTTCCGCCAGACAAACGAACCACTATCCCATACGGTTGAAAGGAGGCTATAAAATAATTGTTATTGGTCTATGCAAATCTACTGTAAAGCCTTTCAATCAGGCAATTCTGTTCTATATGAATATATACATTTTAATCTGGGATTTATCATCAACAGTATAAGGTTGAATAAGATTGTATGAACGAAAAGTGTTTCCATTGTAAAAGGGCAGTCAATTTAAAAGAAACATTTCTGAATCAATGAATCTAATTATTTTTTCTCTCTCTCTCCCCCCCCCCTCTCTCTCTCTCTCTCTCTCTCTCTCTCTCTCTCTCCCTCTCTCTCTCTCCTTCTCTCCCCCTCTCTCGCTTTCTCTTTCTCTTTCTCTCTCTCTCCCTTTCTCTCTCTCTCTCTCTCTCTCTCTCTCTCTCTCTCTCCCCCCCCCCTCTCCCTCTCCCTCTCTCTCTCCCCCCCTCTGCCCCTCTCCCCCCCTCCCTCTCCCCCTCTCCCTCTCCAGGTGCCTGTGCTGCAGCCCATGGACCTGATGGTGGAGGCCACGGCGCGGCGTGTCTTCAGCAACGCACACACCTACCACATCAACTCCATCTCCGTCAACTCCGACCTGCAGACCTACATCTCCACCGACGACCTCAGGGTCAACCTGTGGAACCTGGAGATCACCGACCGCAGCTTCAGTATCCTTTGTTCCTGAACAGACACACACATTAACACACACAGGCAGCTACACGCACACACACACACACACACACCCACACACACACATACAGACACACACACGCACACAACCACATACACACACACACACACACACACACACACACACACACACACACACACACACACACACACACACACACACACACACACACACACGCACACACAGAGAGGTATATAAGTGTTTACATTTTGTCATTTAGCAGAATATTATATCAAAGACAACTCACTAGTGTGGCTGAGAACAAATAAAGCACACAATCGATATTGAAGTGAAACTACACAAAAGTGCTGCATGAGCAGGCTTCTAAACAACAATTGGAAAGACTGCAGAGTAGCTATAGGAATCAAATGAGTTAGTGTATTTTATTCATTTTACCTTACACACTCTGAGAAACACTATTCAGCGTTTCTCAAGAGGCCGACTCCATGAAGGAGCCGGTCGCTGGCTAAGATCCGGGGAGCAGTGTTCCTTCACTTCCTGTCCCTCAGACATCGTGGACATCAAGCCGTCCAACATGGAGGAGCTGACGGAGGTGATCACGGCGGCCGAGTTTCACCCGCAGCAGTGCCAGACCTTCGCCTACAGCAGCAGCAAGGGCTCCATCCGCCTGTGTGACATGAGGCAGGCGGCCCTCTGCGACAAGCACTGCAAATGTAAGCTAAAGCGAAGCTAGGCTAGGCTGCACTCGGCTAGACTAGGCTAGGCTAGGTTAAGCTAAACCAGGCTAGGCTGGACTAGGCTAGGCTGGACTCGACTGGACTAGGCTAGGCTAGGCTGGACTCGGCTGGACTAGGCTAGGCTAGGCTGGACTCGGCTAGGCTAGGCTAGGTTAAGCTAATCCAGGCTAGGCTGGGCTAGGCTAGGCTGGACTAGTCTAGGCTGGACTCGGCTAGGCTAGGCTAGGCTAGGTTAAGCTAAACCAGGCTAGGCTGGACTAGGCTAGGCTGGACTCGGCTGGACTAGGCTAGGCTAGGCTGGACTCGGCTGGACTAGGCTAGGCTAGGCTGGACTCGGCTAGGCTAGGCTAGGTTAAGCTAATCCAGGCTAGGCTGGGCTAGGCTAGGCTGGACTCGGCTAGGCTAGGCTCGGTTAGGCTATTCTAAGCTAGGCTAAAATGAACGACAGTAAAAATGTACCTAAGATAAGATAATGTCTTGCCCAAATGGCCATGACATTAAAAACAAGAGAGGCTGAGCTAGTGTCGTTAAAATGCTACAGGGAGGTAATGGGAAAGGGGAGTAATGGTAGGTGAAACACAAGCGGCTGCAAATAGAGGAAGCCGACAGCTTGGCTGGGTTTTATGATAACGTTGATAGTACTGCAACTCTTGCAGATGGGGCAACTCGGATTCTACACCTCTGCAATGTAAATCCTCTCGTGACAATCTTCTTCGTACTCGATCCTAAAATGA
>NC_082391.1:20190656-20205656 GCF_031168955.1 Gadus macrocephalus | reverse complement strand
TCACGTCTGGGACCCAGGGGAATCCCCTTCCCCGGGCTATCCGGGTCTTCCGCCTCACCTGCCAGCTAGCATGTATCATCTTAGCAGGGGGTCACCAGGTCTTTAGGGATTAGTGACGGAAGAGCATATGCCTCTGGAGATTATGCATGCGTGCTCGTCCACGGTAAAACAAAAGATAGGTGACGAGAAAATAGGAGCCAGCCGAGGCTGCTTTCTGCCCGGTGTGTCGTTTGGCATCGTTAATAATTGGTAAGGTTCCTAATCATCCACTAAGGAAGCAGGTACCAAACCATTTGGGCTTTTTATAGTAGTAATCAGCCATAAACAATTGGCTTATCTTGGTTATATAACCACCAAAGCTTGTGTAACAGGAATTCTTATGTTCTTATGTCGTATGTGCTCCTTTGTGTTCAGGTCCATGACTACCTAAGAGGAAAGCTTTGCTCTCTGTATGAGAACGACTGCATCTTCGACAAGTTTGAGTGCGTCTGGAACGGATCAGATAGGTGAGACACCTCAGCCGAACATAGATTTGTTTCTACATCCATCATTCTATCACCTATCCGTCTTTCCATGAGTTTGTCCATTCATCCATACATCTATCAACCCTTCCATGATCCATCTGCAATCATCCTTCCATTCAACCATTTAATCATCCATCCTCCCCCCTCCCTTCCATCCATCCACCTCCACATCCATCCAGTCACACATCAGCCACCCCCCATCACTGCATCTCAAATCTATGGATCATGGACAATCTGTTCTGACATTTGTCTCATCCTCTAAGGTTTCCATCCTTTTATCTACCCATCGACACATCCATGCACCTAGCACCAACCCACTCATCCACCTAACACCCCCCCCCCCCCCACACACACACACACACACACACTCACACCCCCCCCCCCCCCCCCCCCCCAACTCATCCACCCATTCATGCACCTAAAACCAACCCACTCATCCACCTAACCCACACCTCATCCCCCCATTCCTCTCAACGACCATGTCTTTCTGGTCCACAGTGTGATCATGACCGGCTCCTACAACAACTTCTTCCGGATGTTTGACCGCAACACCAAGCGTGACGTCACCCTGGAGGCGTCCAGAGAGAACAGCAAGCCCAGGGCTATCCTCAAACCCCGCAAGGTAGCGTAAACCATGCATGTGTTAACACACTGTGAGGGATAAACATTCAGCCGTCTACATATCGAGTCGTGGTTGGAGTAAAGCGTTAACTCCGAGCCGAAAGGACCTGCGTTCAACCGCGGCGTCGACATTTAGATTTACATTTAGGGCACACAGCAGATGCTTTTACCCAAAGCGACTTATAATAAGTCTCCAACCTAGACCCCCTTCACTGCTGCTGAATGCTTGGATGAGGTACACGCCACAACGTTGTGTTCCGAACTCGGTGCAATCGAGTTCCGCCCTGGGGAGGGGCAGCAGTGACGTCGTCCGAGGTGACGCCGTGAGCCTTAAGACCCAGCCGAGTCACCGGATTACGCGCCGGTGCGAGTCCCCTTTTCTCCTCGAGGGTAATTCTCGCTCTTCGTTTGGCCCCCTTGCAGGTGTGCGTCGGGGGGAAGCGTCGCAAGGACGAGATCAGCGTGGACAGCCTGGACTTCAGCAAGAAGATCCTCCACACCACCTGGCACCCCCAGGAGAACATCATCGCCGTGGCGGCCACCAACAACCTCTACATCTTCCAGGACAAAGTCAACTAGACCCTCCATCTGCACCCTCTTACCGCCCCGATCCGTCCACCCCCCCACTACGGCTACTCCCACCCCCCGTACCAGCCCTGAACCCCGCTCGAGGGAGTAGGGCCAAGAGAGAGGCGCATGGAGGAGGAGGAAGAGGGAGATTGTGGACGGATTTGCTCTTCCTTCCTCCTGCTCGTCGTGGTTAGGTTTCACAGCTCTCTTCATCGCTTAAGGCGGTGCAGAGCATCCTGGGAAAGGTTGAATGTCCGGTAGGGTATCCTGTGACTGGTTTTGACACTGAGGGACAAATTGGACCGTTTGGAAAGTGAAACCCTATCCCAGCCTGGATACAGCCTGGATAGAAAACCCGATACGTCTACGCCCGGAATGAAAAGATCACACGAGACAAAAAAGAAACCTTGCACAAGCTGTTTTGTGTTTCCGCAACTCTTAAGTCGTTGAATTTAATTTATTTAGCCACACAGACACCCATCTCCCCCCTCCCCCCCCCCCCCCCCTCGAATAGGCCATGAATCTGTGTCCTTGCAAAGAGCACTGCTGGAAGATCGAAAAGACAATTATTTTACAAAAAAAAGACGGATGTGAGATCTGTGAACAAAGAGCACATGGAAGAAGGAAGGAATCTACAGCAAGCGAGGGATGCTCAACGTGACACACGTGCCGACAGCACCCCCTGGTGGCCGTTCCGCTAATGCTGCGGTGCATGCGTTTAACCCGAAAGGTTCTCAGACTAGAGATGTCATCACGGGGCCTCAGCAGACAGTGCCACCCCCACTCCCGGTGGTGATCTGTCTGAATTTGGACTGTTATACCAATGGAAAATGATCCAGAACTTATTTGCTTTGGTAGCACTTGAAATCGAAGACAGCAGCTGTTGTGTTTATGCCTGTGACTTAACTTGTATTATTTTTAGTATTTTTATGTTAATGTCCCTCGAGTGAGAAACGTGTGTGTTGTCATTGTGAAGGAGGAAGAACCAATGGTCGTTCTTCGAGGTCGTCGTCATTTTTATCGAGTCCTTCCCTCTTGGTCAAACGATTCTGTTTAGAAGCTGTGGTGCCTTCTTTTTAGTATTTGGGGGTTTGATGTAAGGGTTGGGGGCGGGGGGCGGGAGGGCTTCGACAAAGGCAGGAGTTTTGAATGTCTTTCAATGAAATGTTATTTTAGGATTTCGTTCTTGGTTTTTCGTTTTTTTCATTCTAGAAAAGGAAGAGATCGCACAGAGAAAGTACAAAAGTCTGCGGGTTTGGCGCGGACTAAGTGTGTTTAAGGGATCATCTGTCCCACTGTGACGTCCACGAAACAAAAACGACAAAACTGTTTTCAACAAATTAACTCAAGCAGAAACCACAAGTTAATTATAGTCAGTGTCAACGAGCTTCTGACCAAATAGATCCACACTCTCTTTCTCTCTCTCGTAATGTTTTACACTTAATGCAGAGTCATTCCAAACTAATCCTTAGTTGGTCCCGGCACCTTCATGAAGCGGCTGTTTGATCGGTAGGACGACTCTTATCGAGCAGTCCATTGGCATTAGACCAACGGTGTGTTTAGCTCCAGACAGGTCGGTGTTGCATGCGCTGCATTTGGATACCTACACCAAGATGCTATGCAAGGAAAGTGTTTTCAGCCCGTTGTCCTATAAAAAGTAGCCTGTTGTTTACACGCATCGAGTTTCAGCCGATTGTCGAGGCCATTTCATGTTTCTCCAGACGGAAGCAGGTTATTTTTGTCACTGATCTGTGATTTCCTTTGGGACGTTTGACCCGACCAGACGCCTTGATCGAGGGAGGGATGGGATTTTTTTCTGGTCCCGTAGGAATGAAAAAAAATAACCGACAAGACTCTGTGAATTCAGGGAATTATTCAGCGTGGTTCCTTTAAACAGTACGTCTTCTAAACAAATCCTTGTGAATCTTCTAATTGAAAAAAATGTTTTATAGCTCAGAATGTAATGAAAGGCAATTAATTACCATGCAGTCTTTATGCTTACTGAACTTTCTTTGATTAAAAAAAGAATAAAGATGTGCAAGTTGAATTCACGGTGTGAGTAACCTTATTGTCTGGCCTTATTAAATCATCAAATCATAGGAATATAACTGACTCAACATTTTACCTAATTGTGCAAGATTGCCCCCATGTGGACAAAAAGTGATAAATAAAATCACCGCCATAATATTTTGAAATTGAAAAGCCATTGCATCTTGTTGATTTAAATGTCAACTCCATGAAATTCATAACATTGAACTATCATGCTTTGAAAACAAGGTCATCTGAATGTATGCGTTTTGAATTCACTTCTTTGAAATTCATGGCATTTCAAGTTAAACAATTTCCAAAACACTAAGAATTCAATTGCTAGACATTCAGAATTCAAAACGTTATGGCAGTGATTTGCCTCCATAGCTGTGAAGTAATTGCTGTGAACATTGTAAGAAAAAAAGAAGAAAAATGAATACTCAATTTACAAGAAAATGTAAAATTGATCAAAATTATAGTGGTTCCATTTCCTGGTCAAACTAACTAACAGGACTAATGGTCACAAAAGTGCTCTTTGTGTTCTATTCGGGGGACGAAATTACTAAGATTGATTTCTGTGACTACTAAGAATGAATTTCAAGATTGCAAATAAATGAAAAGATAATGTCCTAATTAAACAACCACTGTCTTTTAACAGTATAGGCCTAGTGCAACTTCGGAACATGGAATAGATGTAATACAAACGTCATTCAGCATTGAATATATTATGATACATGGAATGCATACATATTCAAATGTTTACCAAATTGCATATTTTTACCTTTTCAATTATCCTACATCACCACAACATGTAACATGTAGATGCCAGTTGATTTCTAAACAGTTACTTTCATGCATTTTGTCCTTATAATCAGAAATTAAAGAAACTGTTTACATAGACTATAGAGACTTCCTATAGACATTTTACATAAATGCACAATAAAACCATACTACATGCTTTTTGAAGCCTCTATTCCTAAATCTTAAAAGACTGCACTATCTGATAGCCTACATAATGGCAACCTATTGATCCTTCATTGCTACAATCCTGACTGAACATACGCACCAACCGAAGGGGAGACCTAATACAAAGCCAATGCACATATGCAATAATAAATGATAAAAGACATGTCCTTTTTAATTGGCCCCACAGGACTGCAGACGATGCCCAACGTTTGAATCCGCTGGGGGATGAGGCTGTCAATCAAAGCTCATATTTATAGCAGAGCCACCGAGCCTGTGCTTACTCACAGCAGACGTACGGAGACAGACACCTCCAGCTCCTCCGAACACCACCAGGGACCGGCTGGTCCTCTCCACAAGTTGGTATTAGATCCCACTCCAGAGGGACTTTTATTAGTTTGACCCATCGTGAAACATCGTCAATCTTGCAAACTTTCCTTTCATCTCCTTGTGACCCTCCGACGTTGGACTTTTTTTCCCCCCGACCGTCTGCCGCCGTCAACTCCGTCACCATGGATACCGAGCCGCCCGGCTCGGACAACCGCACGGTGGTGAACGGCAGCTCGGCGGACCAGAGGTTCTACCTGGACCGCGGCTCCTACCAGCACCTGGACCCCGGGGACCTGCGCTCGGTGGTCCCCGCCCTCCTGGGGGTGCTGTGCGCCGTGGGCCTGGCCTGTAACCTCAGCGCCATGGCCGCGCTGGTGTCCAACGCCCGCCGGGGCAAGCTGTCCCTGGTCAACGGCCTCATCTTCAACCTGATGCTGGCCGACGGCCTGGTGCTGGCCTTCAGCGTGCCCTTCCGCGCCGCCGCCTACCACCGCTCCAGCTGGACGCTGGGCTGGCCCGTGTGCAAGACGGCCGACTGGTTCTTCCAGTCCTGCATGGCGGCCAAGAGCTTCACGGTGGCGGTGATGGCCAAGGCCTGCTACCGCTACGTCTCCGGCCCCAACAAGCAGGTGAGCCTCCGCCCGGGCTCCGTCCTGGTGGTGCTGCTCTTCACCTGGCTGACGGCCTTCTCCGTCACCGCCCCCCACCTGCTGTTCGCCACGCTGCGGCGGGAGAGCCGCGGGCTGGTGTGCGTGATGGCGCCGCCCCCGGAGAGCCGGGACTTCATGTGGGTGTACGTGAAGGCGTACCCCCTGGCGGTGTTCTGCCTCCCCCTGAGCTTCGCCGTGCTCTACTTCTGGAAGGCGTACGGGCGGCGCCGGCGGCGGGCCACCAAGACGCAGAACCTGCGCACCCAGATCCGCTCCCGGAAGCTGACGCTGATGATCTTCTGCCTGACCGCGGCCATGGCTCTGCTCTGGCTGCCCCACTGGGTGATGTGGATGTGGGAGCGTCACCTGGCCGAGAGGGAGCGGGGCGAGCAGGTCGGCTCCTCTCCTCCCCTCCTGCTCTCCCTCTCCGCTCAGCTGCTCACCTTCTCCCTGTCGCTGGTGAACCCGCTCGTGGTGCTGTCGCTCTCCGAAGAGTTCCGCGAGGGCTACTGGGGCCTCTGGAGGCGGTTCACCCTGCGCAAGCAACCCCCGCCCAAAGCCAAGCCCGGGCCCCACAACCCCACGTCCCTGATGTCCCCTCACCCGAGACCGGAGACCTCGGGCCAGCAGAGAGAGGATCACCCTCCCCAGGCCTCCGCCACATCTGTTCACGGCCCCAACACGGAGAGTCTGCGTCAGCCCCAGGCGGTGGTGGAGGAGGAGGCGGAGGCGGAGGAGGAGGCGGAGGAGGAGGAGGTGGAGGAGGAGGTGGAGGAGGAGGGATGCGGAGGCGACGGGACGGAGGCGGATGAGACCAGCCTGAAAGACGGCGTCGCGTTGCCCGACGTGGAGCAGTTCTGGCACGAGAGAGAGGCTGGATCTGTGACGGATGACAACGACCCCGTGCCCTGGGAGCACCAGGGAGGGGGGGAGACAGTGGGGAAGGTGGGGATCTGATCGCTGGCCCGGGTGTGTTCCACGCGGTCCTGGAGACACCCGCAGGGGGCGGCTCACATCACAAGTAAGGCGTCCGAGTAGCGTGTGTTTTATCAGCAGAGCATGAGTTTGTGGTAAAGAAAATCGCAAATGCATCTGCATTCAGAGTTTGAGGTATTGTCTTTTGTTTGTCGTCACATTTTTGATGGCTGATATTAAAAGCTATTAGTAAAAGGTAACAAATATGTGCAATGTAATGTATATTAAAGGCTTTAAGCTGTAATACTACTGTTACTGTGGGTATCCCTTGAGGTATATATTGAGATTAATTATGTCAAATGTCAATTAAACATTGATATTTTTTTCATATTAGTCTCATTGGCCGGCCAAGGAACATTTTAAATAACGATATGGTGGTGTAAAAGTGGATTTTGTAATATGTATTTGTGTAATGATGGTTAAATTGTCATTTGCTTTTACCAATAAAGTTAATTACAAAATATGTCACTCCTATTCCTGAATTGTTTCATTAATATAGATTAATACTGTATAGCTGTGTTCTTCTCTCTCACATAGGTGAACCAATTTATATCAATAATCAATTTAATGGATAAATTCAACTTCATCTGACTGCATTTCTGAAATGTATACACAAAGGCGTGCACACACACACACACACACACACACACACACACATGCACACACACACATTGCACACGCACAAATGCACAGCTAACGACAGGGACCAGACATCGTCAGATGGACCCCCTGTGGGCCCCTGGTCATTAAATACATCTTCATAAGGGCAGATTAGGATCAGCAGGTGATCTCATTAGTGGGAAAGGGCTCTGCTTTGAACCGGCTGCCATCGTGCAAGTCTTCTCCCAACCGTTGGGGGACACGTTAGGGATTTTCTCTTCGACATCTCGCAAAGCAAACCCGATAGGTCAAAACCCCACGCGATGGGGGAAGGGGGGGCTTGCAAGATAACAGGAAGTGATGTCACGCGTGAGATGCGATCGATATGCCTTACCAGCATCCCGGCAGAGTGCAACACACTGATGCCTTTTGTAGATTCTCTCCAGCTGAGCTGCTCATGAAACTAGTACTAGTACACGTCATGGGCTGGTTCACTAGACTAGGAGGCGTTTTGTATCGGGAAAGAACCGACCGGTGAAATGAAAAGTAAGAAAAACAAAGAGAAGACAAAAGATATATAATATTTAGGTCATTATTTTTCCTTCACTACCTCCTTCTCCCTCTCCCTCCCACATGACATTTTCCTCCCATAAATTATTGATGGTGACCTTTCCCCACCAGAGGAGGGTGATCATTTGACGGATCGCTTAACCCCATCATTAGTCCCCGAGCAGGCTAGCATTAGCCTGTAGACCACCAAGCCATACCTGATTCTCACTGCAGCTGAGGGTGGCTTTTTGCATTAGTATCTTCATGCGGGAGAGCCACCAATTAAGGCATCACCCTTGGGTCACCATGGTGCCATCACTGACCCATACTCACATTTCAATTCATGTGTGTGTCAAAAACACAAATAATAAGCAAAACTGCGCCGGAAGAGTTTATTTGAGTTGTCTGATGAGTGGTTTCCTGACATATGTGTTGTTATGTTGTGATGTTTACACACTAGACGTCATGCTGAATCTCTCAAGCCAAATTGCGGATTCACAACAACGTGCAGATTCGAGAGGATAGTTGTGGATTATTTGTGGTCCTTTTTTTTAAACAAAGGATTCATCTAATATCCATCCCTCACCAGAATGTCGAGACAGAGTGAAAGAATTGTGAAGACTAGATTGTGTTTGTTGTTTGTGGTTCTGTGTTGTTACATGACTATAAGGATTTATTGACTTTTTTATAGCATAGGCTACATCATTCATCTGTGAACATAGGGAGGCAACACAAACCAAATTATACGACTGCAGTGATTCTGCAGTCATGCAGAACGCAACACTCAGAGTTGCTCCAACGCTAATGGTGCGCTGTTATTGCTCTAGTAATATGTTAATACGTCAAACACACATTAGCCCTGCTCAAATGTAAACGGGCAGAAGAACATGGTACACAATGGTATCACACGGTACAAGGGTATTATAACACTGATAACATAACCATAGTGTGAATAGAGTGAACAGGGCTGGATAAACCACATGGGCAACACTTGTTAATGTTTGGCATTTGTGCATCTCTGGATTATAAATGGTCTTCGTTTAAAAGCACTTGAGGGCGTTGAGGCATTAGGCCTACAGTTTGCCTCTGTATTGAGTTCTATAATAAGCGCTAAGTGTTTGAACATTTTATCATAATTGTAATGATTGCACCAAGTGCATTCATTAAAATGCACTCGGTGATGATGTCCACGTTGCAATTTTTTTTTTAGAGGGGGGGGGGGGTACTTGAATGTTGGAGCTCAGGGGCCCAGTGAAACGTTCATATGGCACTGAGAGAGTGAAGGTGGATGTGGAACGTGTGGCATCCCGCATTACAGATGACCCACCACAGAGTCTTAACGAGGTTGCCTTAACGAGGTCGTTAAGCACAGGTGGGGGAGCCCTGAGCAGGTTAGACTCCACCCTGGCTGTGAGTGGCGCACTCCCGCCGCGCTGGGGTGGCAAGCCCACGCGTTTAAATGTCTCAGCCAATCCTCCCCTCTAATGAATGACACACCACAGGAAGTGACACGCCAGCCATGACCAGCTAATTATCCCCAGCAGGAGGGGGAGAGGGAGAGAAGGGGGGGTCACGGCTGCAATTAGGGAGCCTATATGTGAAGCGTGTTCCCCTTGGCCTGGGCCTCAGTCCCCCCCCCCCCCCCCCCCCACGTCCTCTGGCTGTGTGATGGATGGAGACCCTCGCTGGGCACCCGATGAACAGTAGTACGGGTGGTTGGCTACGTGTGTGTGTGTCAGCCAAAGAAATCAATTTGTGTTTTCGTGAGGGTTTGTGTGTGTGTGTGTGTGTGTGTGTGTGTGTGTGTGTGTGTGTGTGTTTGAGTGTGTGTCAAAGCGTAAGAGGGATTCGATTCATGGGGGGTCTGGTGTTGGTATTTAAAGAGGGCTTTTGATTGGAATACTTCAGTCTTTCATGTCTATGAAACATAGAGAGATGTGAAGAGCAGCCACCTTTAGCTGTGTTCTACAGTACACAGGGTGGGGGGGGGTTGTGGAATCAAGATAAAGTTGGATGTGTTTGCCATTTCTAGTCACATTGAGACAGAGTAGTCTAACGTTTGTATCAAAAAGTAAATTTCAACCTAACCCGTTTTCCACCAATCTTTCGAAACATTATTAGCAAAATAAAGAGGAATTTCGTATTTTGTGAGGGATAGTTTGAATCGACACAGAGCGTCGTCTGCTGAAATATTAAATTGTTACCCAAAGAAGATGTGTTACAATGCTACCTATCGGCCGAGTTTGGTAACTACCCCTCTCGACAAGAGTCCTGGCATACTAGTTATATCATATTATTTTTAGTCTGCTTATTGTGTAGACTTATTGAGTATTTGCTTCTGGGATCTAGAGTATACATTGAAGGGCAAAAATTTGATAACGGTCAGTAATAATAGTGAAATATGCCAACATACACAAATCAAGTTTCATTTGTATAGGTTTATTTGAAATCCAGTTGAAGGCACAGTGCTTTGACCTGCCTCTACATTTGCATAAGTGTGATGATCAGGTGACATACCGCATATGGAAGTGTTTCAGCATGTCAAAATAGTGCATGTACACCCCAGGCATTTACACTGCAAGTAATTGGCCATGGAAGCCTTATTTCTCAACAGACAATACATTCAGTAACTTAATATGAACTAAATATTAACCCGATTTTGGATGGTCTAAGGTCATTCCGAACCTTAAAAAGACCAACGTTTCCTTTCACAGAGCTGTGAGACTTTCATTTCAGCGTCTGACATATCTATAATATCCAGGGCTGTAAATCGAAACACAGATATGCGTAATTTGTCCAGTCCCTCGTTTTCACCGTTCCCCTTGTTGTGTGAACCCATGTCAAAACAACACTGATAAAACATGAGGAGGTGAAATAGGTCAACAACAAGGACAAAGGCCAGACTGATCGTCCCTGTCACAACCTAATAACCAGACCTGGGATTTGGTGTTTCAGCAGAAGTCGCTAAAAGTGCACCACATTAACGGGATACATACCCTTGAAATACACCGATATATACAGTTATTGCTACAGATAAAAAAACAAAGGCGTCCCTAGTTATTAACATAAACATATACACATACACAAAGCATGCATGACATTCGATGATTCCCATGAATCCAGCTCATTGCATCTGATCCGTCAACATTTATGAAGCACAAAAGCCACATGATAGCCAATGTGTTCTTAATATAAGATATCCCGGTAAAGCTTGTTCGGCTCATTTTCTCGTAACTACTGCATGATTCGTACACAGGCTGCAATGTAAACATACAATCACTTCGTGTTTTGTCCGGGGTGGAATAAATACGACAGGGGGAAATGTTTGCATTGCTCTGCTACATCACAAGGAGAGGCTCCAACAATCGTATCGAAATATATCAAAATCAAATAAAAAAAAATCAGGACCAAAGTCAGGAGATGTCTATGGCTATACATAAAAATAACACTGATGAGGCCTATCTCCTATCGGCCTGCAAGACCGCAAATAAAAGCAAGAAGAGAAGATATGTTGTACACAACATAACACAACATATCCTCAGAACACAACACAGGTCAATGCCCACAAGTAGGCTACCACAGGTAGAACTTTCACATTCATGATAGAAACAGTTTACCGGATATAACAGTGCAACATGCCTTCCCTTTGAAGCTAAATGTTTTTTTCGGATTTGGCTTTTTAAAGGGGTCGAGGAGATGATAAAATGAACATAAGAATTGTTTGCATTCAGAGAAAATATATAAAATCAGGTGTCACTGGTGCAAATCTTTAAACATCCAGCAGGGCTTGAATCCAACTCCTTTGGTTGGTTCAAGATGGATAAGATAATGTGTAAGTCAAAATAACGTTAGGTACAGAATAACCACTGTTCCTCCTAACTACACAGACAACACAAAGCCTAAGCCCTTCTCTTAGTTCACTTACTAACCTCTAGCCACGTTCAGCCAGGGGTGAAACATATAAATGATGGAGATAGAGACAGGCTGTCCAGTTAAGGGCTTTGAGTGGTGCACCACAATATCCTCCCTGATATCTGGCTTAAGTTCCTGGAAGAAATACAAAATATAAAAAATGAAGGTAATTCCTGATACTAACATTGATAAAAAAAAAAAATCAATAAAAAAAACTTTCTGTGCATTTTTATTAATTTATTACATAAATATATATTATGTTAGAATAATGTATAATAAATTATAATTTATAATTTCAGACAGATAAACCAGGTCACCTGTTTCACTTTTTCTGTCCAGCAGATGGCGTTAATGCAGCTTTTCCTCTCTCGAAAGCGTCATTGGTCACCTTGAGAGACTTCTTCGGTGGCTGCTCCTGTTACAAAGGAAAATAATACCAGCGACATATGGTTACTCGAATCAGTTACATAGGTATTTTTAAACGGTGTCAAATATATTTTATTTCGGGGTTCGGTGTTTTTAAGTTGAAGAAAAAATGCATGCTTTTTTATTGCACTTTGTTATTTTCTTACCAAAAAGCTCATGTTTGCAATTAAATCAATGTCCAGAAATAAAACACGTTTTTATCGTCTTTTCCTCAATTATCCGGTGAACCGAACATAGAGCAACTCCAAGGTACAGGACAACCTAAGTCAACAAAAGCTTTTGCAATTGCTTTTGCTAATACCATGTCTATTGTTATTCCTTGCACCAATCAGAAACACCAACAGTGCTGGATAATAATACGGGGAGGGGGTTATTTTGGTTTTCTGCTCTGATCTCACCGGAACGGTCCTTCTCACGGGACAGGGTGGGGGCGGTCGGTTCGGGGCCTCCGGGCGGGGGCTGGGGGGGCCCGGATCAGAACCCTGGACCCCGAGGTGCGGAGGCGGGGGCGGAGCAGGGGGCGGCGTGGGCCCCGTCCTCGGCCGGCCTGCGTGGACGGACGGAGGAGCTGGTGGAGGAGGTGGAGGAGGGGTGGGTCGGGACAGGGGCGGAGCGGGCCCTGAGGTCTGAGGCCCCTGCGCCGGGACCGGTGGGGGTCCGAGCGCGGGTCCGAGCGCGGGTCCGAGCGCGGGCTTGGTGGCGTAGGCCGGTACGGGGGGAGGCTTCCCGGTGGGTCTCACGATGGAATACCTGGAGCGGGATGCGCAGGACGGGCTGGGCCGTGGGGCGGACTGGGGGAAGGGAACAGGCGCTTTGAGATGGAGAAGTCGGGCAAGACAGCGAAGAGGCAAAAGTGTTCTACAACCGGCGAAGTTAAGTAAACAGGAAGTTGCCCAACCCCTACCTGCTCCTGAGAGACATCTGTCAGAGGGCACTGAGAGATGCTTTGAATAAAATGCATCTGACGAAAGGCTCGATTTGAATAAACGCTAAACAAAGCTGCGTTTGCTTATTGTCGTGGAAATATCAATCATAACTATAAATATACAATCACATACAAATTAAGTTAACCTTGTTTATATAATTATTACATTAGAAGGAACTGTATACATTCTCCCTGTAACTTAAAACAAATCCCTTCCTCTCTTTTAACTGAGAGAGGTTAAGTTAATTCGTATTTGAGTTCCCACTGGAGCCAGTCAGTCTGGTATTGAGACCAGGCCAATCGACTCACTTCTTTGTTGTGTAAACTGTTTACAGCCATGTCTTACAGACCTGCAGACATGTCCAATATCCACCCATTGTATTACAAATTTACTTGGCCTTAGGTCACTCCCACTCCCTACCCACAATGAAAACGTTTGCCTATAAGAGTCTTGTTCACCTACTGTCTCGCCGAATGTGTTCTTGGTAACCTTTGCTGCCAGTACTTTTCCCATGATCATGCCTTAAGATTAAATCAAATATTTCGCTGTCCGACGTGTCCGTGAGAGAACTTTCTCTTCATCACTTATAAACAGAGGTGAGCTGGGCCTTCGCCCGTACCTGCTGGAGAGACTCCTGTCTCTTAAGCGAGAAGGTGGGGTTGCTGTGACCGTGGGCGGGGCCGGTGGTGGGCGGAGTCTTGGCCTCAGCTGGTCTGGGACCTCTACACACACGCACACGCACACACACACACACACACACACACACACACACACACACACACACACACACACACACACACACACACACACACACACACACAGCCTTCAGCAAGGGATCAATGATGGCCTGGAACTCAGCCAAACGTCTCCCACAATCTCTCCCCGGTGAGCTTCAGTATAAATAAGTATGGGCGGCTGTTTGACCTCTGACCCTGAGCCGGGAATATGACGGATGAGGAACACGGATGGATGGACGGAGGCGGTGTAGGGGTGGACTTACTGCGTCATCCGGGCGGTGGCGGGGGATTTCAGGGGGCGGAGCTTATGCCTGTAGCAGCACCAGAGTGCCACGGCGGCCAGCGCCAGAAACAGCACCAAGGGCAGGATCAGCAGGAGGGGGAGGAGCCCGCCTGCTCAGCCAGACACACACAGAGGAAGGGACGATGATGACGGCGCTAGGCTAGCACATTTTAGCTTCTGTAAGGCTGGATACACGTTAGAGCGCATCATATGACTTATGTTGCTCCACTTGTAATGTCTGATAAATCCTGATTAAAAAAAAAGGCTCTGTTAAAAAAAATTTGATCCGAATTGATTCCAAAGCTGATTCGGGATCACTTTGAGTTGATTGGGTGACGAGGGGGCCAGTGGATGACAAGGCGTCTCACCCCGACTGATGACTGGTCCGCTGTCCACGCTACCCCCCGCCCCCACCCGGTCGCAGAGGGGCGGGGCCCAGCCTGAATCGCAGTGGCAGTTGTGGTAGTTGTTACACAGCTGAGGAGAAAGAGGAAGGAGGAACAAAACATTAGCGGTTACAGACAGCGATTGCAGAATCGTTATGTGTTTATGTATCCTGAGTTTCAAGTCTCTCTACTGATACCAGTGTTTCCCCAATGTTTTTTTTCATAATACTGTTGCTTCTGTTCTATAAATTCAAATTTGTATGCTACTTTCTATAATCAAGTCACTTGTTGTGTTCCTTTTATCTCTTGATGCTGCGTCCATTTAGACTAAAGCCGTTCATGAGCTAATGCCATCTACAGTATCATGTGGTTTTTATTCTTGTATAACAGACACTATTTTGCTGTCAATATTTTTACCCACGATTTCTCCAATGACAATGTTAAAATTGAGGGGGGTGCAGTAGGGGGCACCTATTAAATATATGTTAAAAAAAACAATAGAACCAAGATCATTTCTAAT
>NC_082391.1:20183156-20185656 GCF_031168955.1 Gadus macrocephalus | reverse complement strand
GTGCAAACCAGGATAGCCTTGATTCTATTCCTATGATTTATCCTTAACTTTTACCTTCTACATGTCTGAATAACAAAATAAACCTCCACCCACGACTCAATCGACCCAGGGATTCATTTCTTCCCTCTTCCCCTGGATCAGTTGGTTAATGGACGTCTAAAAAAGCATCTACTTTGAGACGAAAAGCTCCAAGTACAGTGAGGAAGGAGGAGAAGGGGACAAAGTGTTTCAAAGCAGGGGTTTAAACGAGGTGGCCCACCCGGTGGGCCGCGGCCATGATGCAGCCCCCGTCCTCGGCCGGGCCTGGCAGCAACCCGCCCCGTCGTGGCTCATCCCGAAGTTGTGCCCCATCTCGTGGGCCATGGTGGCGGCGACGCCCACCGCTGACCTCGCGTGGTCCTGGTACAGGGAGGCGGGGCAGAGGGAGCAGGGAGTGAAGGGCGTGGTCGACAGGACGACAGTGTGGAGAGTCTAATGTATGCTGAGTCTAATGTATGCTGGCCAAGTGCAGGTTGACTTGTAACCCGGGAGGTCGCTAGTTCGATCCCCCGGCTCCTCCTAGCAGAGTGTCGAGGTGTGCCCGAGCGAGACACCCTCACCCTGACTGCTCCCGACGAGCGGGCTGTCTCCATGCATGGTTGAATCCACCGTCGGTGTGGGAATGTGTGTATGAACCATGGCGGTAGCTTTTGATAAAAGCGTCTGCTAAATACCCTAAACGTAATGGTAAATGTAAGTTTGTCGGTTTGATTGGTACTGGACGAATATTGATCACTTGGTGTTATGTGTCTACTGTGCTAAAGCAGAGTTTGTTAACAAAACCATTGCACTCTGCTTATTAAGTATACTGTTTTTATCATGAAAGGAGGGTGAGGGGAGAACTTACGATTACTAATATGATCGGGTGACCAGAGCGTAACGGGGTCAACATAAGTACAGCCCATGTTGAAGGTTCTTACCGCATTCACACCCCCGGGACTGGGTAGTCAGAGCACATGGCCTTCAGGGGTGCCAGACCGATGGTGGTGCCCTGGAACGAAATCCCCCTGCAACAAGGCAGCACCGCTAGTGAGTTCCACTTGGGAAAAACGCCGAAAAGCAGCTAGCACTGTCATTTGCATTGACGATAAGCCGGTAAATAAAAAAAAATACTTAAAAAAAATATTTAACATCCTAGAATTGGAGGCAATCTGGACTCGCAAATCAAGCCAAGAGATGGGGACATGGAGGGGGACGAAGAGTGAGATAGAGAGAGGTAGAGTGAGGTAGAGCGAACTAGAGTGAGGTAGAGAGAGGTAGAGAGAGGTAGAGAGAGGTGGGCGAGGTGGGTGAGGTGGGCGAGGCAGGGGCGAGGCCACTCACGTGATGAGCTGGGCGTTGTCGTTGGGCAGGGCACGCAGCTGCTTGCGTCTCCAGGCCAGGAAAGCTGCCAGCGTGCTGTAGGGGTTGTCCGACACGGTGATCTGGTCCCGGTTCGACCACACCTCCAGACCGATCAGAGCCACCCGGATGTTCAGGGCCCTGTAGTACTGGGAGAGGGATCCGAGGTAGAAGCACATCAGAGGTCTGCTCCGTCACACACTGGGACGCATACATGGAGTGTGTGACTGTGAGTAAGCCAAAAGGAATGGCTGCACTTGCATCTTACGACCTGCTGGTGGTAACAGTTTTTGAGTTGTGGATTTTTTTTAATTGGCATTCATTGTTTTGCGCTCCTTTGATTCGTTATTTGCACATTTCTGTTCATTGTGGGTGGTTAGGGTGAGTGGGGTAGCAGGGTAGTAGTTACCTTGTCAACCAGGTTGGCAGCCTCCAGTAGCTTCCTCCTGGTTCGGTCGAGATCAAGGCCGTGCTTTTCAAACTGGAACGGATACACATTTTCATATTAGGATATGAGCTATAAAGACACTCACAACATAAGAACAGATTGGTTTTATGTCCCTATAGGGGACAACTAAATAGCCCAGTTACCTGGTTTCCATTACCATGGCAACACCGTTACCATAATTATGTCATTATAATGAAAACCGTGCCCATTGTAACATGGGCTGGTTTTTTTTTCATATCAAAGACGCTGACAACTGATAGCTATTCGTTATAAATAAGTGTTAATAGCTCTATATATATGTGTGTTTTTGTTCTGTAACATGGCATGAGGTCTTCTAGTCTCCCCTAAAAATTTTTTGTATCCAGTTCTCACTTTATCCAATCAAGAGAGAGAACTGGACAAAGAGGCGGTACTCCTTCACGGGCAGGAGCAGGAGTCAGTGTTGACTGACGTTGGAGGAACAGGCCAAGCTACTGATACCGGGCGCTCCCAAGGAACGGCTTCAACAACCCAAACACGCAAAGCAAAAAATGCTAAAAGAAAGAACGGGAAGAAGCAAAGAAAGCGCCCAGTAACAAAGAGACAGGCGTCATGCAGGACCCATGTCCGTGTGGTCCACTCAGGGAGGAGGGAGGTGAGGGCTGATTTGGAAAAAAAACGGACAGAAAGTTT
>NC_082391.1:20175192-20183056 GCF_031168955.1 Gadus macrocephalus | reverse complement strand
AAGATGAGTCGATACACAAAACAGACGAATGATGAGAAGGAAACCTTCAAAAGAGGGATTGTATGTTTTCTCTAATAAGGAGATTAGGAGACTATTCTCGTCAACAAACAACATCAGTGCAAACCAGGATAGCCTTGATTCTATTCCTATGATTTATCCTTAACTTTTACCTTCTACATGTCTGAATACAACATAATAACCTCCACCACGACTCAATCGACCCAGGGATTCATTTCTTCCCTCTTCCCTGGATCAGTTGGTTAATGGACGTCTAAAAAAGCATCTACTTTGAGACGAAAAGCTCAAGTACAGTGAGGAAGGAGGAGAAGGGGACAAAGTGTTTCTGGATAGACAACATCGCGTGGGGGCTGGGGGGGGGGGGGGGGGGGGGTGGGGGGGGTGGTGGGGGGAGCAGGGGTTTAAACGAGGTGGCCCACCCGGTGGCCGCGGCCATGATGCAGCCCCCGTCCTCGGGCCGGGCCTGGCAGCAACCCGCCCCGTCGTGGCTCATCCCGAAGTTGTGCCCCATCTCGTGGGCCATGGTGGCGGCGACGCCCACCGCTGACCTCGCGTGGTCCTGGTACAGGAGGCGGGGCAGAGGGAGCAGGGAGTGAAGGGCGTGGTCGACAGGACGACAGTGTGGAGAGTCTAATGTATGCTGGCCAAGTGCAGGTTGACTTGTAACCCGGGAGGTCGCTAGTTCGATCCCCCGGCTCCTCCTAGCAGAGTGTCGAGGTGTGCCCGAGCGAGGACACCTCACCCTGACTGCTCCCGACGAGCGGGCTGTCTCCATGCATGGTTGAATCCACCGTCGGTGTGGGAATGTGTGTATGAACCATGGCGGTAGCTTTGATAAAAGCGTCTGCTAAATACCCTAAACGTAATGGTAAATGTAAGTTTGTCGGTTTGATTGGTACTGGACGAATATGTGATCACTGGTGTTATGTGTCTACTGTGCTAAAGCAGAGTTTGTTAACAAAACCATTGCACTCTGCTTATTAAGTATACTGTTTTTATCATGAAAGGAGGGTGAGGAGAACTTAACGATTACTAATATGATCGGGTGACCAGAGCGTAACGGGGTCAACATAAGTACAGCCCATGTTGAAGGTCTTACCGCATTCACACCCCGGACTGGTAGTCAGAGCACATGGCCTTCAGGGGTGCCAGACCGATGGTGGTGCCCTGGAACGAAATCCCCTGCAACAAGGCAGCACCGCTAGTGACTTCCACTTGGAAAAACTCCGAAAACACAGCTAGCACTGTAATTTGCATTGACGGTAAGCGGTAAATAAAAAAATAAATACTTAAAAAAAATATTTAACTTCCTAGAATTGGAGGCAATCTGGAGTCGCAAACCAAGCCAAGAGATGGGGACATGGAGGGGGGACGAAGAGTGAGATAGAGAGAGGTAGAGTGAGGTAGAGCGAACTAGAGTGAGGTAGAGAGAGGTAGAGAGAGGTGGGCGAGGTGGGCGAGGCAGGGCCGGGCCACTCACGTGATGAGCTGGGCGTTGTCGTTGGGCAGCGCGCGCAGCTGCATGCGTCTCCAGGCCAGGAAAGCTGCCAGCGTGCTGTAGGGGTTGTCCGACACGGTGATCTGGTCCCGGTTCGACCATACCTCCAGACCGATCAGAGCCACCCGGATGTTCAGGGCCCTGTAGTACTGGGAGAGGGATCCCGAGGTAGAAGCACATCAGAGGTCTGCTCCGTCAACGATTGGACGCATACATGGAGTGTGTGACTGTGAGTAAGCCAAAAGGAATGGCTGCACTTGCACTTACGACCTGCATGGTGGTAACAGTTTTTTGAGTTGTGGATTTTTTTAAATTGGCATTCATTGTTTTGCGCTCCTTTGATTCGTTATTTGCACATTTCTGTTCATTGTGGGTGGTAGGGGTGAGTGGGGTAGCAGGGTAGTAGTTACCTTGTCAACCAGGTTGGCAGCCTCCAGTAGCTTCCTCCTGGTTCGGTCGAGATCAAGGCCGTGCTTTCAAACTGGAACGGATACACATTTTCATATTAGGATATGAGCTATAAAGACACTCACAACATAAGAACAGATTGGTTTTATGTCCCTTATAGGGGACAACTAACTAGCCCAGTTACCTGGTTTCCATTACCATGGCAACACCGTTACCATAATTATGTCATTATAATGAAAACCGTGCCCATTGTAACATGGCTGGTTTTTTTTCATATCAAAAAAAACAGCTGACAACTGATAGCTATTCGTTAAAATAAGTGTTAAATAGCTCTATATATATGTGTGTTTTGTTCTGTAACATGGCATGAGGTCTTCTAGTCTCCCCTAAAATTTTTTTGTTATCCAGTTCTCACTTTATCCAATCAAGAGAGAGAACTGGACAAAGAGGCGGTACTCCTTCACGGGCAGGAGCAGGAGGTCAGTGTTGACTGACGTTGGAGGAACAGCCAAGCTACTGATACCGGCGCTCCCAAGGAACGGCTTCAACAAACCAAACACGCAAAGCAAAAAATGCTAAAAGAAAGAACGGGAAGAAGCAAAGAAAGCGCCCAGTAACAGAGAGACAGGCGTCATGCAGGACCCATGTCCGTGTGGTCACTCAGGAGGAGGGAGGTGAGGGCTGATTGGAAAAAACAGACAGAAAGTTTGCACAATATGACAAGCGATGTTGTCATTTTGTGCAAACTTCCTGTCAGTTAGAACAAAAAAATTCCTTCTGATTCGTGTGAAGTGACCGATGCAACTATTTTTATCAACCGCAGTGCAGGAAGAGGTATCTTAAAAATTGACACTATAATCATCGCAACAGCATATGGCGTCAGTAACACCAAGTGCTCATAGTGAACTAACCTCGGCATGGTCGGCCACCAGCAGCAGCTCCACGTATTTCATATTCTGGCTGATGTCTCGTCTTACCTTTAATTGGAGAGAAAAGGTCACAGTCTGAGCTACAGTGCAAAAATCGCTTAATAGAGGACATAGTTTGTATCTTGATAACGTGCTTAGCTGTGGCTGAAATGAACCGTCTATCGGTCATCTTTTGGTGCATTTTGCAGGAGCTTGTATCCAAAAACGTCTCAAAGGGAATGTTTCAGATACATTTGTCTCTCAGGAGCAGGTAAGGCATCTCGCTCAAGGATGCACTTTCAGTGAGGCTGGGGGTTTCAAACCCAAACCTTTCTGCCGGCAGGGAACTCACCCTCGCTGTGTGCTCCGTCATCATTCCGTGGATGAAACGATCGAGAGAGTCCTCGTGCTCCCCGTTGCCATGGTGATGCGGGCAGCTGCCGTTGCGCAGGCGGAGGCTCTCGGCTCTGTACACGGCGTGGGGCGCCGGCGACGGGGTATCCGTGGCAACGGGGAGAGGCTCGACGACGTAGCTGACGCTGGTGTTCAGAGATATCAGCCCCCTGGGGGAAACGGAGGAGAAACGCAACCTTGTGGTTCCCACGCAGAGACACTCCGATGCTCAGACACCTGATCAGATCGTTCCGATGATTGAGGTCTCGGCTTCGACATTTCAGCATCACAGTTCTCTCCTCTGAAATGCATTGAAATATCAATATATTCTCTGAATGCATCAATGCATTTTTTCAGGATTCATCAAATTGACTACCGGTGAATGTCTTTAAGGTGCAGGTGGAGGGTTATAGGAATGTTCCGCAAGCATCACTACAGGAGGCCGGGGACATAGGGGATCGAACCCAGTACTTTTTTTGATGGGAGGAGAACACAAAAAGAACAATAAATGATCATGCCCCTAATAATTAGCTAAATTGTGGCGCAAAGGAGCTTTACCATCTGGGATGCGATATGCAGAGAGTGTGTGACGGTGCTGTTTGCGGCTGTGTGTCTCAGGCACTACGTGTGTGTAGCTCCACCAGGTATGTGAGCCACACAGGCTGCTGCCTCATTGCATCATTAAATCACATGCACGAACACACGCTACCCAGGTGCACACTCTTGCATATGCACACATGCACGCGCACGCACACATGAACACACTCACAAACAAACACACAAACACTAATCACAGCAGCTGTAACAAGCATCTGGAGAGGCTGGACGGCAATAGTTGACTTCCTCTCCCTGACACAATCCCCAGAGACCTCATGTATCCGTATAAAGCTAAGTGTGTGCGTGTGCTTGTGCGAGTGTGTGAGGTCTGTTTGCATTCATGTGTGGTTTAGTGTGTGTGTGTGTGTGTTTGTGTGGGTGCATCCGCACCTAAGCCCCAATGCTGGGTTTGATTCCGCCCGGACACAGAAAGAATAAAGATGTATACCAGGAGGAGGATGTATTCATCGATTGTCTGTTGATGCTTCACAGATGTGCACTGCTGCACTCACGATGTGCACGCCCATACACAAACACAGCGGCTAGTTCAGAGCTAAGTCATCCAGTGCTGGTCCCTCAGCTGTTAGCCTTTCCTCTCTTGGAGACTCCGAGAGCAGGATATATCAGCTGCACCGGCGCCATGTCAGGGGAAAACACTGCTCTTTCTCTCTCCGTCTCTCTTACTGTAGTCACTTGAAACCACATGGGAGCCAGTGACCTACTAAAGTACCCCACTGCTTTACATAATAGAACAGAGGCCTCACATGAACCCATTCATCCACGGTGTTGGGAAAATGCACTTGCTACCCAATTCTTCTTTACTTCCTACTTAACTAGAATTAGCAGCACTATGGTTATTTTTTTCTTCTCATACATTTTTCTCCTTGTATACTCAGAAACACAGTGACCACCTGCGACGAACGAAGTCGCAAGTCGATGCGTGTTTGATTGGTCGGGTGTATGTGCCTTTCTCCAGAGTGTGACATGCTGAACTTGTGGCATGCTGAACGGGATTAAAATGATTTGAAGAACTGCTCACAATTGAGTGGTTGGGGTACAGCCTCAATTGCAGATAGGGTTGATATAGGACAACATCAAACGTCCTAAGAACGCGGGCAATACAGATCCCACGCTGCCCAAAGCGTGAGCCCTTACCTAAGTCCTGAACAGGTGCTGACTGCCACACTGGACCCCTCCATGCCCTGGACCTCCCCATGGTAAAAACAGTGGCCCTGCAACAGAGAAGCATGTACTTAGCCTCTGCCCCATCCTATAATGTCCGTCATACAGGGGGGGGGGGGGGCAAACATAATGTGACGTCGAACTGTAGCTATGAAGGTAATCATCTCTGCAGGAAGCGATCATAACACAGTGTGTAAACTATAAGGGGTGCTAGCTATGTGTCGCGATGGGTCATGGAAAACCCCCCTGTTTAAGAAACAGGGGGGTGGGGAGGACGTTGCAGGTGAGACACTGTCGGGCAGACTTACTGTGTGGCCAGGGGTGGAGGTGCGACGGCTGCCAGACGGAGTGTACCATATCTCCTGGTATCCGGGGGACAGCAGCTGCCTGTAGGACAGGAGTAAGCACAAGAAGTAAAACATCAGGACAGAACAGAACTACAGCATCCTATTCAGCCTGTTTTGGCCCAGGGAACCCATTTTTGGTCTGAAATTTTCTGGCGACTTCCAACGTCTAACATTCTGGTGTGTCTTTTACCCTTGTCCACATCTGCCCTGATATAGCAATTTGTTGTGAACGTATGCACTGTACACTACCACTGTGATAAGTAGTAGTTTTGGCTCTGTCATCATCGTCTGTTAGTTTGTGCAGGACAGGTCAAACGCTTCAATGCTATCTATAGATAATCTGCAGCTGGGAAACACATTGTCAGAAGCAACTGCACTGTGGCTTATAACAATGAATGAGTGCAGGACTGGGATGTACATAAAATGTGACTTGTAGGTCTCTTTGGATGGACCCGCCGCTGCCATTAATAAATGACGTAATATCAACGTTATATAGAGCGCCCTGGCCAGCTGTGAGTGCTTCTCCCCACGACGAACCTGCGGCTCACAAAACAGTCATTCTAAAAATGAAAACACAACTACAAACTGCAGAGAGGGAGAGAGAGTGAGATCCTGGTAAAGCCCTCGAACGATTTTTTCGGCACTGATGGAAGATAAATAAAACATCATGCAGCAGTGCGGGAGTGTATCGTGTGGAGTCCATCGCAGAGTTAGCTCTGGTTGCATCAATCACAGCTTGACCTCACGGTGTTCGGGAAGCCAAGGCAGTAGACGGTAACCTCCTTATGGTGAGATAGAGTTTACTGGTCTTGCAGGGATTCGCGGGTTGACAGGGCTATTATTCTCCGGCCTAAAACTGTTGCCACAGAGAACTGGATGAGATCCAACACACTCCATACTCTGAGATATGTAAAGAGGGGAGGTGAACATGGATATAGACACAGTAAGGAGACATCACATCATCTTCTGCAGGGTGTGTGTGTGTGTGTGTGTGTGTGTATGTGTGTGTGATTTCTGTGCATAATGTGTGGATTCAGCATCTGTCGGTCCACATTTCAACATTTGTAAACATTTGTGGCCTAATATTTACGAATAGTACAAACCCTTGTTTCCTCTTTCCTCCTCTCATTCGCTTTGAAAAGTCTCTCAAATCCATTCTTCCTGTTTTTAATAATGAAATAGCTTTTCCTACAGCTGGTCTCTCTCTCTCTCTCTCTCTCTCTCTCTCTCTCTCTCTCTCTCTCTCTCTCTCTCTCTCTCTCTCTCTCCTCTCTCTCTCTCTCTCTCTCTCTCTCTCTCCTCTCTCTCTCTCTCTCTCTCTCTCTCTCTCTCTCTCTCTCATCAACTCATCCTTCCGCTGACAACCATAATCTGATCTACCAAGCTTGAGCCCCAGGCATCATGGCATGATACGGGGGGCAGCTGCATTCAGGAGGAAAACCCATTTCAATGACGGCACTTCAAATGATATACATATTACAATTGATGCATCTAAAATGTCGTTGTTATGGCACCAGAGCCCATCCTCATCAATCAGCATTGTGAAAATGGTCATGATGGATGTTACAAGGGGGGGATGAAATGGATGGGAATTTGAAAACGTGGATGATTAAAACATTTAATGACCCCCCGCCCAAAGCGGTCCATCCGCTGAAACAATGGCAGCTTGTTGCTACAATTGGGCACAATGCAAGCACAGTGAGATAAGAGCAATAGAGCAAGCTCTTAAGGGAAGGGAGGGGGGAGGGAGGGGGGAGGAGAGAGAGAGAGAGAGAGAGAGAGAGAGAGAGAGAGAGGAGAGAGAGAGAGAGAGAGAGAGAATAAGAGTAAGACAAGAGTGACAGCAACAAGAGAGAGAGAAAGTGAGGGAGAGAGAGAGAAAGAGAGCAAAAAATGGAGAGTGAGAGAGGCATACAGACAGACACAGAGACAGAAAGACAGATAATGAGAGAGAAAGAGGGAAGAGTAAGACAGACCGACAGAGTGAGGTCTGTCTCGTCATCACTCTACTGATTAGCATTGACCCCCCCCATTGGGGAGTCAAAGCAGTCATAACCACAATCGACGTGTCAGTCACGTCATTATTTCTTCAAGGGCAGCAGGGGGACTTCCATGCCGTCATGTGATGGCATCTATAAAGGTCCTTCACTTGTCCTCCATCCTGTCCTTTATATCAACCAGTCAGCTCCAAATTCCTCAATATGTCCCACATCTCCTTTGTTTATTCATTGTTCTACCTTTTTGCTTTCTATTTACGATTTCATCTAAGCTCAGATACTTTCCATTAAGGAGCAGGTAGAGGGGTGAAGCGTCTTGGCTCAAGGATACCTACAGGTCTGCAGACAATGAGGTTCGACCTCAGAACCGGAGTCAGCTGGAGTCGCAGACACCAGCCACTATTACTCTCCTCTCAACGAATCTCTTCTAGTTTCTCCTAAAAGCCCCAATTGGATAAAAGCAGCCCATGACACATGATGGCAATTGACAGTAGTTAACCCACACAAACAAGACGG